>NC_133772.1:22429920-22438752 GCF_003597395.2 Chelonoidis abingdonii
TCCCAACCTTCCAGCCACAGGCCGGGATTGCAGAGCTCTGGCTCACTCCCCAAACCAACCTGGCCACAAGAATTCTGGGCTTCCCAGCTCTCACCCCAAACCCTCCCCTGACTCTCTACAGTTGGGGGAGGGATAGCTCAGTGGTTTGAGCGTTGGCCTGCTAAACCCAGGGTGATGAGTTCAATCCTTGAGGGGGCCATTTAGGGATCGGGGGCAAAAATCTGTCTGGGGATTAGTCCTGTTTTGAGCAGGGGGTTGGACCAGATGACCTCCTAAGGTCCCTTCCAACCCTGATATTCTATGATTCTGTCCCTTCCTCCTCCTGATGTCCTGCTCCAGACAGATCTCCTTGATGCCATTGGGATGGAGAGGATCCTCTAAATCATAATATATGGAGATATACCTAACTCATAGAACTGGAAGGGACCCCAAAAGATCATTAAATCCTGCTTTCACTAGCAGAACCAAGTACTGACTTTGCCCCAGATCCATAAGTGGCCTCCTCAAGGATTGAACTCACAGCCCTGGGAGTAGCAGGCCAATGCTCACTGCCCACTCTTCTCCTCTCCATTCTCAACTCACCCTGAGTCTGGAAGCCTATGACCGGGCTTCACAACATCCCCATAAAGCTGATCGTTGAGTAGAGGATCCCCACCTCAGCCCTAGGTGCACTGCAGAGCCCAGTGGATGAGCCACTGCAGGACTCAGCTACCCTGTGCCTGCCAGGGTCACTCGCCCCATGCGGATCTCTCTGCAGCCTCCTACCTGGAAGGGAAGTAGCCTCCAACAGCTCTTTTGTTGTAAGTGGCTTCCCAGAGGCCTGGCCAAGTCCTGGCTGCCCCTGTCCAGTGCTGAATCAGTGGAGCTTCCCCATCCATGGAGGCAAGTGCAGGGAGAGCAGATGTTTGAGCAGGGGGGTGGGAAATAATCAGCCAATCATCTCAGAACCTGTCTTCAACATAACCCAAGGGCCAGCCACATCTTTGGCATTGGTTGGCGAGAAGAAGTGGTGAGGGAGCCCCTGTGAATGAAGCCCGTACACCAGCCTGCATCGATGTGCCTCAGCTCTGAACCACCGAGACCCACTACTGAGGTCCCAGGGCAGTTCAGTCTCCACAGTCCATGGGTCTCTCTGGTCACAATGCCAGCTCGGGTGTGGGGCGAATTAGCACCAGTGGGAGCATGTAGAGGAGGAAACTACGCTCCAGCCACCCATGTCCTGGGATCCAGGCTGAGCCCCCAGCATTCAGCTGTGCAAAGCCTGGGGGACACCTCATGAAATCACCCCCCTGCCTTCAACCTCCACCATTTCATTTCAGGCCTCTTGTAATGATGCTTTCCCTACCCAGCAGGAAGAAGCGCCCCTCCACCCCCACCCAGCCTAGTCCTTATTGCTGGACCCCTGCTCTAGTCAAGCCTCTCTGCTGGCTCATAGACTGAGTGTTTTACTGCAGAGACATGGGCAGCAGGGAGGCTCATGGGTGCTTAGGGGAGGGGTTGCCAGGTTACAGGACCTTTGTGGGTCGAACCAGCAGCAGCGCAAGACCATGAAAGTCAAGGGAGGCTGCTAAGCTGGCACCAAACACGTGCCTCTGATATTGCTCAACCTCTCCGAAAGAGGCTGCTGCACAAAGAGTTGGTTAAATATCGCTGGACCCAAGGAAAACATTGCCTAAGAGCCCCAGGCACACGTCCAAAGGAAAAAGATCATCACAGGCAGTTAGCTGCCCAGAAGGATGCCTCAGCATATCCTGGATCCATCCCCATGTGAATTCCAGTGCCATTTGTTCCCCCGCTGGCCAGGTGAATTGGCCGGCATGCTCAGATATTGCAGAGGATCCCCAGACTGGCAATAGCCAGCGTTCTCTTCCCAGTACTGGCCTCCCCTACATGCACCATGTTCCCCCCTCTCGCACCACCTGATTCCCAGGGTCCAGAGAGAATGAAAGGGGGAGACAGTTACCAGGCTGAGCAAGCATCACCTCAACCAGCTCTCTTAGCCCAGCTCTGCTGATTCCCCAAAATCACGACCCATCACCCACTGCTATCCCAACCTGGGTTCCACCCCAACTGTCCCCCACAACCTCCCAGGCTCTGCCCATGTCCCTCAATCCCTACCCACACCACAGCCCCAGATTCTCCCCCCACCACCCTCCAGCTCTGGCAATGCACTCACATCCTGACTCCATTGTCCCAGGGCCAGCTCTGTGCAACCATTCCCCAGCCCATTACCATCCCTGTCTCCCCCAAACTTTCTCTCCCTGGTTCCATTGCTGCTTGTTTCACCAGAGTCCACCTCACCTTAGGAGTCAGTAATGCCCTTAAGTGACCAGGAGGTCGTCACAGTGCTGGATAGGCAATGGAAATGCCTGTGGATCCCTGGTAGGACGAGCCAAGACCCCATCACTTGCCAAGGAGGACAGGTAACCCAAACTCTAGCAAGCAGCAGGGAAACAGAAAACAAGTGTCCCTAGAGATAGATACAGGACAGGCCTAACAAGGAAAATATCAGAACACCACTGGCCATCACATACAGCCCCCAGCTAAAACCTCTCCAGCACATCAATGATCTACAACTCATCCTGGAAAACGATCCCTCACTCTCACAGAGGCAGGCAGGCCAGTCCTCACTTATAGACAGCCCCCCAACCTGAAGCAAATACTCACCGCAACATAGAAACACTAACCCAGGAACCATTCCCTATAACAAACCTTGTTGCCTACTCTATCCCCATATCAGCTCTAGCGACACCATCATAGGACCTAACCACATCAGCCACATCATCAAGGACTCATTCACCTACACATCTACTAAGATGATATATGCCATTATGTGCCAGCAATGCCCCTCTGCCATGTCCATTGGCCAAACTGGACAGTCTCTATGTAAAAGAATAAATGGACACAAATTGGACATCAGGAATAGTAACATACAAAAGCCAGTAGGAGAGCACTTCAGTCTCCCTGGACATTCTATAACAGATTTAAAAGTAGCCATCCTTCAACACAAAAAACTTCAGAAACAGACTTCAAAGAGAAACTGCAGAACTAAAATTCATTTGCAAATTTAACACCATTAATTTGGGCTTGAATAGGGACTGGAAGTGGCTGGCTCATTACAAAAGCAACTTTCCCCTCTCCTGGAATTGATACCTCCTCCTCAATTATTGGGAGTGCACCACATTCACCCTGATTGAATTGGCCTTGTTAACACTGGTTCTCCACTTCTAAGGTAACTCCCTTCTCTTTATGTGTCAGTATATTTATGCCTGCATCTATAATTTTCACGCCATGCATCTGAAGAAGTGGTCTTTTTACCCATGAAAGCTTATGCACAAATAAATCTGTTAGTCTTTACGGTACCACCGGACTCCTCATTGTTTTCCTAGAGAGAGAGAGACTCTCATGTCATCCCTGGAGCTTCTGGCCATATGACTGGCAAGTGCAATGGGGGCAGATGGAGTGGGTCACTCATCACAAGGAGGTTTGCTTTGGTAGAACATCCCATCCAGCCCATGTCCTTCCATGGGTGTTAAGAAGTTGAAATTAGACCCTCCAGCGGGTGTAATTTAAAGTAGCTCAGCTGCGTTCCATGGAGCTACCCCAGTTGAGGATCTGGCCCTTGGATGCAGTCCTTCATCCCTCTCCTGGAGAAGGCCATCACTTCCAAACCCCTGAATGCCACAGAAGCACATGGCTTGAGCAGCCACCAATAGTCTGTGGAGCCTTTTGCCTGGGTTAGGAGGTACCAGAAGTTGCTACTTTGTGGTGACCCATACCTGAAATGAATTTGGTAGGACTCAGTGCAGTGGCCAGACATCCCCACCATGGACCCACCTTCCAGAGAGGCCATGGACCAAATGGGCCTTGGAGACATGAACTCCCCTTTCAAGCCCAGCTGTGGGCTCTCCAGGCTAGGGCTGAGGTACTTGGAGAGAAGAGGTGAGGCCAGCCCAGTGTCCCTGCCAGGCCAAGCTGTGGAAGACCAGGGAGCTTTGGTCTCCAGGACTCTCATCCAGTTCCTTTTACCAGTCCTAGAGCCACTTCATTAAAAGCTGCCTCTCCCCCACCCCTCAGATCCCAAGCGCGGAGGAGTCTGTGGCCTGGAGACAGTGTGGGGTGCGGGAGGGAGGATCTGGAGGCTGCAGTACTGATGAGGTCAGGGAGGGAGAGGAGGGCGCCGAGGCTCTGGCATGTGATGACGGAAAAAAGAGTTTGCGAGACCAGGACAGGAAATAGTCAGTCGTTCATTTTGGATAAGAGAAGGAGGAATCTAGGTACCAGCCTGCCAACAGAGGGGTCATCAGCCACAGTGGAGCCATGTTGTCCGGAGAGGAGTCAGCTCCGGTACCTCCTTCGCTCTGGAGAACGGTCTCATTGGTGGAGCCACTGCTCTGGGATGTGGAGGCAGGGGAGGGAGGATGCATGGGCCCAAGTGGGGAACATCAATTCTGCCTTTGCGGCATGAAGCCCAGCTGCCTCCCAGGGTGGTTCAAGGAACCACAGCAGCCCCTGTCTGGGTCAGATGCATGGTCTAGATCAGCCTTTCTACCCCAGGATCCTTTCCCAACCACTAGCTGGGTTCAGCAGGACATGGCAGGTGCTGTGGAGGGAATCTATGACTGCCGCAGGCTGACAGGAGCAATGGAGTCACCTCTCCAACCCATCCATGGATTGCAAATGCCTGGCGATGTATAACAGCCTCTGGTGCATCCTTCTTTCTGACTCCCATCACTGCAGCCTCTGAGCACTTCCCAGGCAGCTAAAGATAGCACAGTGACTGGCTTCCTTTCTCCATTCCCAGCCCAGAGAGGAGGGAGCGAGAGTCCTTAACAGAGCTCTTCTTGTTGGTTTGGGGAGAGGCTGCATGTCTCCATCCTCGCAATGGGGTCAGCTGCCTCCTGTGCACACCCCTCCCCATGCACAGAGGCAGCTCTGCAGTGCTCTGCTAACCATTTCTCTCTCAAAGGCTTCTGAAACAAACCTCACACAGGAGTTTTTTACCACTTCATTACTCCTCCTTGGAGTTCTTGTGTCTGCACATAAATAGAGCTCCAAAAATCAATCTCAAAGACCCCAAACACAGCCCATTGGGTCTAGCCTCACACACAGGTGTTTCCTGCCTATGGTCTCAGTAGAGAAACCCCCTATCTCAGGTGACTCTGCTGGAGCCTGCTCACACCTAGCAATCACCAATTCACCCTGCTCCCAGACCTTACCTGGCTGAAGCTTCTGATTTCTTGTTTCCTAAGCTTTTTCCCTTCACTACCGCCACCTGCTGTCTTTTATAGGGAATTATCCAGATCTCTCCCAAGCGTGGCACATTCTGTAATCAGGGCTGGCTCATCCCAAACCTTGCAGCTCTTAAGGAGCCAGCCACCCCATTATAGTCCTGTGCGTTTGCAAGCACTTGTGTTTGTGTGCATGCGCATGCTGTATGCCTGTGCTTGTGTATGTGTGTGTGTGTGCACATGCATCAGTCTGTCTACACATACCACCGTGACTGGGAGGATGAGCAAAGAGGAGAGGGGGTATTGTTCTGCTGGAGGCATAAATGGTCCCATCAACCAGTTCTTTGATCTCTAGACAATTGCAGTGATATTGGAGGCTGGGGCTGTGCCAAAGAGCTGGTAGAGGGTCCATGACCTCCATTTCCTCCCTTTCAGTTTTCTGACTTCCCCTAAAATCAATCAGGTTCTGGCTGTGGCTGCCTGGAACATTCCCCAGAATGTGGGAATCGATTGGACATGGTAATCCAAATGCACTCTGTCCGCTGAGCAACCAGAGACCATTTTGGGTGAGGCAGGGGCTCTATTTTACTTTATTGCAGTGCAATGCCTTGCCGTTAAATACCAGCAAGGTCAGGAGTGCGGTGAGATTCAGGAATGGATCCTTCTGCTTGATTCAGGGCATGAGCCGCCTTCTGTCTGACAGGAACACTGGTGGTAGCTGAGGATTCTTAGAGCCACTAGTCAGGGTCTTTCCTTGAGCCCATCGCTCACACCGTGCCGCGATTCAGAGACCCAGCACACAGAGGGTGGGGAGAAGGCAAATGCCAGCCTGGCTTTTTGCTCACATAGACCCTTACCTCCTCGCTCTATGCCTCCTAGTGGGTACCCTGAGTAGTGGCGCTAACCATCACAACTAAACTCACAGACACTGCTCCTAGAGACAGGCTATTCCAGCAGAGCACCAAGCCACAGAGCCTCCGCAAGCCAGGCCAGCCTAAAGCGACCAGCATTGCAGCATTCCTAGACTCAGCCCTGCAGACAGACCCCGCCGCCTGGCCTTTGCAATGCTGTTCTGGGCGCAGGACACTGGCAGGGCAGCACATTGAGCTTGACCAGGCCCCCAAAGCAGCCTCAGTACACCAGGGTGTGGATGCACTTGGCTGAGTCCTGGATGTCCCACACCTCAATGGAGGAGGTGAGATGATGATCAGCCCCGAGTGGCTGCAGTACTGATGGACACCACATTGCTGGGGTGGCCCTTCAGCAAGGTGATTTCCTGGCCCATCACCAGGTTCCATATTTTGCAGCTCCAGTCTGTGAGAGGAGGCAGGAGCACATGACACTGCGGGACCTTCCAGGGCCGGCGCTTGCATTTAAGCGGCTTAGGCAATCGCCTAGGGCGCCAGCATTATTAGGGGACGGCATTTTGCCGGAGGGGGCAGCAGGCGGCTCCGGTGGAGCTGCCGCAGTGGTGCCTGCGGAGGGTCCGCTGGTCCACGGCTCCTGTGGAGCTGCCGCAGTGGTGCCTGCGGACGGTCGGCTGCTCGCGCAGCTGCGGTGGACCTCCCGCAGGCATGACTGCGGCAGCTCCACCGGAGCCATGGGAGCAGCAGACTGTCCGCAGGCAGGACTGTGGAGCTGGGGGACCAGCGCGCGGGCCAGAGAAATGGCTATGCGCCTAGGGCGCTCAAACCCCTAGCACTGGTCCTGGGACCTTCCCATCCTCAGCACAGGAACCCCACGGCTCCCCCCACTCACTGCCTCCCCCTGCTCCCAGGGGCGAGAGCGGAGCTCAGTACCCATGGCCCACCCAGCTCCTGGCACCTCCACCAGACCTGCCAACAGGGGAAGGGTCTATCAGTGCCAGGTGAACACCTGCTCACTAGAGGCTGAGCAGAGGCCCCAACAACTCGCTTCAGCGATGTCACCACATAGCTGTTCAGCCTAATGACTTGTGCAGCATTGCTGCCCTCTGCTGGGGGAAGCCAGAACTGCACCCCGTTGTGGTGTTTGGGGCTCTCAGGCAGGCCGGTGCCGTCCAAGCAGGAGGCTCGTGGCCTGTCTCCGCAGTTTGGGGCAGCTCAGCCATTCCCTGGGGTAACAGGCTCACTCCCCAGCGATCACATCCAGAGCTCAGCAGCCAGCCCGCCCCCGAGGCGCGCGCCTTTGGATCCAGAGAAGAGCAGCTCATCGGTGGTGTCCACGCAGAGAATGGGCTTGGAGTGTCCCTCCGCCATGGAGATGCACTGCAGTGGGGCTGTCCGGGCACTCCTGGCACCGCTCATGGGGTTAACGAGGCCTCTTCCATGAGAGAGAGAGAGAGAAGAGGTGTCAGCAGGGCCGGCACTTCCATTTAGGCGACCTAGGCAGTAGCCTAGGGCACCAGGATTTGAGGGGCAGTATTTTGCCGCCCTCGGTGGCAATTCGGCGGCTGGGGGTCCTTCTGCGCTCTGGGTCGTTGGTGACAGTTCTGCAGTGGGTCCTTCACTCACTCCGGGACTCGCCGCCGAAGTGCCCCGAAGACTGGGAGTGCAGAAGGACCCCGCCTAGGACGCCAAAAACCCTGGCGCTGCTCCTGGGTGTCAGCGGGCGGGGCGCTGGCTGGGTGACCCAGGTCGAAGCCAGATCCTGCCCTGAGAGGCTGCCAAGGCCTGCTAGTGGGGCTCCAGAGCAAAGCAAACCCCAGACAGAGGCTCCGGGGCAGCCTGCTCCCCAGACTGGCTCCCAGGGGGCAGATCACACCTCGTTGGTGCTAAGGGCTCAGGCACTTATGCAGACCCTGCCTTGGCTGGGGGCGGGGGACGGTGAGAGCCCAACTGGGACTGCCGGGTCCCATGACAGGGTGGGGATGGTAGAGGGGGCGGCGAAGGCCCAGCTGGGACTTCCAGCTCTGGGGCCATTCCCAGAGCCAGCCATGGGAGTCACTGTCTGCCATTCACTGGTCTTGGGGCTGGGCTCCCTGGATATTCACCCAGGGCCGGCTCTAGGCACCAGCAAACCAAGCACGTGTTTGGGGCAGCACATTTTCAGGGGTGGCATTCTGGACACCTTTTTTTTTCTGCTTCGGGCGGCAAAAGCCTAGAGCCGACCCTGGCAGCAGCAGTGCGTCGTCCGCAGGGGGCGTCCTGGGGCCGCTGCGGTTTGCGCCGCGGGGGAGCAGTGCCTGCACCTTGTGGCTGGGCTGGACGGGCTCTGAGGGGGGAGACACTTGGGCTGGGGGCCGCCCCGTGGGGCACATGGAGCCGTCTGCAGGTGCCACAGGGCGGCCACCTCCCCCCCGGCGCCACAGCCAGGGCTGAGTGAAGTGGCCCGAGCCACCCAGGGACTGCGGCAAGGTGGCCAGAAGCAGCAGGGCCGTTTAGGGTGGGGTGCTGCTGTGCAGGGCCTGTGTCCCACTCTCCGGGGCTCCGCTTCCACTGGGGCTACCTTGCCCTGGCTCCTCAGCCCCCTGCCGGGGCAATCCCCTCACTCTGCCCTCCTGGGTCCTGGCTGGTCCTGGAGGTGGGAGTCGTGGCTGGAGGGATCCTGGACTGAGGCACAGCCCAGGAGCCCCGCTGCTTCCCCTGACCCTGCCGGCGCCAGACCAGCTGGAAGTGAGGGG
>NC_133772.1:22438852-22439892 GCF_003597395.2 Chelonoidis abingdonii
GCGGGCCCGCCGCCGCCCGCCAGCAGCGCCCCCAGGATGCGCTCGGACTCGCCCCCCCCGTATATATGGGCCGTGTCCAGCTCCCGGTGCCCCCGCTCCAGGAAGGCCCGCAGCAGCGCCCCGCTCGCCTCCTGGTCCGTGCGGCGCCCGAACTCCATGGTGCCCAGCACCGAGGCCGGGCGCTGGGCAGGGCCGCCCGGGGACCGCGACCGCTGGGCCATGGCGGAGCAAACGCGGCTGAGGGGACGGACAGCTCCCTCAAACCGCCGCAGCGCCAGGCGCATCCTACTGCGCCTGCGCCTCTGGGCCCGCCCTAGGAACCGGGGGAAAGGACTCACTGCGCCGCCGGGCGCTAGGGACCGTCTCCAAATTCCCACCCGAGTGACAGAAAGGAGCGGGGCCGGCTCACTGGGAACCGATGCGTTCCCCGGTCAGTGGCTTCTATCTTGTGTTCCCAAGAAAAGTCTCTGTCCCTCGTGGTTGCAAAGGAAACGTCCCCAATATAAAGTGAGTGTGAACGGATGCTGTGATGTTTGCCAGAGTCTGCAGGCAGCCTGAAACAAAGGAGAGAGGCGTGAACTGCCGCAGGCACCTCAATGGGACTTTAGCCCCAAACGCCAGCAAAGACTATGTCTTCTCTGCAAAAAGGTCTGTTTTTACAGGCTCCGGAGTTGGGGGCTGGGATGAGGAAACCAAAAGTGTTTTCTCTGTCAGCTGCCAGGGGATGGCGCTTCACATTTTTCAGACACCTGTAAGCCAGTGGCTGATACAACAAAGAGCTCCAACTGGGTCCAGGCACAGCACCTTTCCCCTCCCAGCACTTCGAAGTAGTGGAGCAGAGCTCCTCACCAGGGTGTTCTCCTTGGACCTGTTTGATAGCCCCCGCCCCATCACGTTTCATATTTATGGCTAGTTAATCGGTTTGGTCCCCCTACTCAGAGCAGGTCTAGATGACACATGGTAAAAAGCATAAGGGCCTAGTGCTCTCATTGCTCCTATCGTTGGCAGAGCTGCACTGGTGCTAGAGCAGTGGTCCTCAA
>NC_133772.1:22441722-22482116 GCF_003597395.2 Chelonoidis abingdonii
AAAAGAGAGAGATACACTGCCCAGTGAAGACGGTTGCCATCCTCGGTGGAACCTCCAATTGTCAAAGTTAACTCAGGACTCACAGTTGTAGACCATCTGTTTATTAACACAGCGCTCTGCTAAATCACACCTACAAGACACAAACTATCCTATTTATACAGATAAAAGGGGGGGGCGGAGCACTTAGCAGATAACAAGGAAGCAGATCTGATAAGTTACTGGGCTAGCCATGATATCTTATTTTCTTACTAACTTTACCGATCTTCTGTAATGTTTCGCCATTAGCACCATTGTTTATGCCTAATGTTTCTTTTCCTGGCACCTGTATTCAACATTTTATTTCTGCTTAAAGGTACATACAACATTCTTTTTAATCCATTCTTATTTTTACAATATAATTAATTCTACTTTCACACCTCAATCCCCACCATGCAGGCAGGGGTCATTCAGCTGGCAATAGCCCTTCTCTTGAGCCCTAAGTGCCTGTGTGTCATAGCTTCCTGCAGGGGTTCAGGGCCAGCAACTGCCTGTGGGGAGAAAACAGGGCCTGGCTAGGCAGGGGCTCAAACCGATGAGTGTCAATTTGGATCCTCAGCGAGCTGTAGGGGTGCAACACGGGACCGGGGAGTGGGGGGGTCAACCCCAGCCAGTTCATCATAGACCTTGTCCCTGAGGCCCCAGTAGAAATGGGGATGTTCACCTGGCAGCATGCAGGTGCGAAGGACTGGAGAGAGAGGTGGCGGACGTGCCCTTTTGATGCCCATGCCTGAGCGCATGGGGAGAGCGGGGACGCAGGCACCGCTCCGTGGTATTGCTGCAAACGTCTGCGACTCAAGTGCCCTGGGTGCACACGACCCTACAGTAGAACATCTAGGGGCACGGGGATGAGGGCCAGGATGGTGCCTAAGACAGACTGAAAGCAAGGGGAAGCTACAGAGCCGGTGGTGAGAGGGGTTTGACCTTTGACAGTCTGCTCTGGGTGCCTGGGCCATCAGACCCCCGCCAGCCACTGGCATTGCCAGACCTCCCTGATCTATGGTGCTGCTGCTCTCCCTGCTTCTCGGAGTCACTGCCTCCCCCGGGCCAAGATATGACAGTGCTGCCCATGGCAGCCAGCTGAGGTCACTCAATTAGGGTGAACTGCAAACAGAACGAGGCAGACAAACCCTAGAAGCTGGTGGTTATTCCAATACTTAGATTTACCAAGCCAGCACAGAACAGCTTCTAACATACCTCACTAGTTACTCAGAAGTTCAAACACTGCAGTTCCCTTAAAGTGCCCAGCCTCAGGTCTCCATCCAGACACACACGTCAGATATGATGATGATTACTGAAAATCTTACTTCATCATATAAAAGAAAAGGTTCTTCCAATCTCAAAGGATCAGCCACATACTCAGGTCCAATTATAACTAGATCTTACCCAAAATACATGCTATAGCCAATTCTTATTAACTAAGCTAAAATGTGTTACAAAAGAAAAGCGAGAGAGTGTTGGTTAAAAGATCAATAGACATACAGACTGGAATTCAATTCCTGAGGTTCAGATACATAGTAGAGGTAAGCTTGTAGTTGCCAAAAGTCCTTTTAGAAATAGTCCATAGGTTATGGTCCAATGTCCATATTCAGGGTGACTCCAGTCAGTGACTGGGGATCTCAATCCTTATGGCTTAAGGTTTCCCTCTCTTGAAACCCAAAGCAGATCTGAGATGAAGTAGGATCATGTCCCAGGGTTCTTATCCATTTCCAGCAGCCTTTTGGCTTGAGAAAACAATAGGCCTAACTCTCCTTCTCCCAAACATCCTGGCAACTAACACAGGGTAACTTATCCATTAAATAGTTTAGATACTGGTTACCACAACCTTCAAAGAGACACATAGACAATAATACTATTTCACTCAAGCATCTTCCTAAATGTTAATATTCCTTTTTTGATCTTTGAATTAAAGCCATAGCAATAAACAAGTCTTGTTTGTGTAAACCTTCTGCCCCTCTGAGTTGGCAGCAACAAGAGCCGGGTTCAGTATCCAGGGGTTCTGTTTCAATAACTGAATGCAAAACCAGCTTGAGCCCCCACCCAGTGACCTGGGACAATTACATGCCACCCCCCCGGTGCCTTTAGGAGGCAATACTTCCCCTCTCGCAAGCACGGAGTTTGAGTGTAGCAAAATCCTTTTAATAAAGGAGGGAAACAATGCGGCATCACGTTGGAGAAACACCAGACACAGGATTATAACACAAACCATAAGCAAAAACCCACCTCCAAGTACGTTTGGCAATGTCCTTTCTCCCTTAGGGTCTTCAGTCCAATCACCCCAAAGTCCAACAACCCGACAGTCTCTGGTCAGTGCCACCCCCAAGTTCAAAAGTTTATCTGCAGAGTTTTACCTCCCCAGCTTGCGTGGAAATTGGGGGGGGGGCACACACACAGGGTGTTAAGGGGCATCTTACGCGGGCCAAGGCCAACTGCTCTGCCTCTCTGTGCAGTTCTGCTGCAGCCTTCACCATGACCAGCTCCACTACACCCGCTGAGTCGCTCCTCCAGCCGACCCGTGAGCCACTCCAGCCGTCCCGGCAAACCGCTCCACTCCGCTCACTGTTCCACGGGCTGCTCCAACATGCTGCAAACTGCTCCGCTCTGCCACTTAGTGATAGATCTTCAGGCTCCCTCACTAGTTAACACAGCACTCAGTGATCTCAGCTCAGTAAGCTTAGCTCTTTTAGTGATTTCAGCTCTTAGTTGGGGAGCCCTGGTGCTGGTACACCATTGGCCCAACATGAATTCAGCTCAGCAGTCTCTAGATGGAATCAAAATTAGCTCTACTCTTCAACAATAGAGAGAGGAGGCAGTGCAATTGGTGTTCCAGGCCCTCAAAAGGGGCCCATACCATCACGTACACACACCAGTCCCCAAACCTTTCTCATTTCAATGGGTTTTGGCACCCATGTCCCTTGTCTAGCAAGTGCTATTTAATTGATGTTAAGAGATCTCTGTCATAAAGCAGTCTCATAGTTCCTCATTCACATAATCAGGGTGACAACACTTTGTTCCTTCTGCCTCAATAACAAAGAAATTGGGGATCCCAGAGCTGTCAAAATAACCATCCCAGGCTGCCACAGGCTATGCTAGATGGGGTGGATGTGCCAATGCAAATACCTAAACTTCCTTTCCACACTCCCCATAATTCACCACCAGATGTCAGGGTAGAGCTCATCCTGACTCTGTTTACATCTGCTTACATCCCAAGACCTGAGCAAACACCTACCCTTCTACCTCTAACAATGTAGACCTGCATTTCAAAGCTCTGTTCATTTCCACATCTTCCGAACTAGTTTCTAAAGTTCTGCCCTGGGTCAGGTTAGTTTGTAAGTTAATTAACTCTCTCTGGCCCTGTTATTCTTCAGTGAGATATTAGATCAGACTCATAACATCACACAAGACCCCTGCAACAATCATCTCCTGGGGCTGCCATGGCACTGAGCAGCTAGCAAGGCCTGAGACTCAGCTGGGCGGGGGAGGGCTGGGAGGCTGCTCTTAAAGCAGCTTGTGCGTTGTTGTAGCAGTGGAAGGGGAAGCAGAGATGGGGCCATTTTACATCTCCCTGCCAAGGCACCCGGCAGCTTGGGCAGGTGCAAAGAGCTGCCTGCATGAGCTGAGACTGGGAGCTGGAGGTAGGGAGAGTTTGAGAACCCCTGTTCTGCCCTGTCACAAGGAGGAGGAGCTGAGATGGAACTGATGCTGCCACTCGGGGATCTGGGGAACCCCCTAGCTCCAGCTGCATAGATATGAGGAAGGGCTCTGGCCTGGGGTCTGCAGGAGCTGGGGCTAGATGAGCCCAGTGGTCCCTTCTGGCCTAACGTCTGTGACTGTGGGGAGCGGAAGGTCCTGTGACGGTACCTCCCATAAGTCTTTATGGAAATAGGACATAACTGGAATATGTTTTGTGCTGCCTGTGCCATGTAACATATCTCTGTAAAGGTTATGGTCTGCTATATCTAGTCATCCTATTTGTACAGATATATCATTTTGTACTTGAGGTTAAGAATATTGGCTGTATACTTGCTTGATTTCTAAGTAAGCTTTGTGAGGCATTTGGTCAGCTGCTTTAGGAAGGAATTCGCCAAGTTAAGTACCCGATCAGGAAGCACTTGGGGAACAATGTATCTTGGAATGCTCCAGTCCACATAAGAAGTCTTCCTGGAGACATACAAGATACCATGTGGACAATGGCTTCTACCTGTAAAGACTGTGAGTTGTGCATGGACATATGATTTGCCCAGGTTACTCCAGGACTCCATCTTGGAGCTGGACTTTCTATAGGAGTGAGGAAGGGGGGTCTCCACCCACAAGAGAGTCTATTTAACCCCCTTGGAGACCCCTCCATTTTGTCTTCAGCTGGCTAAAGAGAGAGTCTCTCCACCCCCAGGATACTTGGAGGAAATTGGAACAAAGGGATGTGAATGATTGCTGGACCCAGGCTAAAAGGAGATTAGTCTGTAAAAGGGAGCCTTCTGGAACTGGTGAGGATCTTATCTGTATTTAGTTTGATTAGAGATAGATTTGTGCATTTTATTTTATTTTGCTTGGTGACTTATTTTGTTCTGTCTGTTACTACTTGGAACCACTTAAACCCTACTTTCTGTATTTAATAAAATCACTTTTTACTTATTAACTCAGAGTATGTGTTAATACCTGGGGGAGCAAAGAACTGTGCATATCTCTCTATCAGTGTTATAGAGGGTGAACAATTTATGAATTTACCCTGCATAAGCTTTATACAGGGTAAAACGGATTTATTTGGGTTTAGACTCCATTGGGAGTTGGGTGTCTGAGTGCTAAAGGCAAGCATACTTCCGTGAGCTGTTTTCAGGTAAACCTGCAGCTTTGGGGGCAAGTAATTCAGACCCTGGGTCTTTGTTGGAGCAGACAGGAGTATCTGGCTTGCAAGACAAGGCGCTGGAGTCCTGAGCTCAGAGGCATAGCGAGCGCCCTCCGTACCCTCCGACCAGAGGGGGCCCCGCAAGGAAGGGGGCCCCTAAAAGTGGCAAAAAAAATGTAAAGTATAACTAGTAAGTGACATTTATTGACGCTATTGCACAATCCATGTCGGTTTTACTGACAAAACCGTGATGTCATTATGATACATCATAATGCTATCGGCTACATCAGTTGTCCGTCGGTCAGTTTAGAATTTTAGTTGGACCCATTCAAAGAATGTGTATTTGCGTTCATAATGGCGGTCGGCGGATAAATGTTATTAATTTAGTTGTTTAGTTTTTTATCGTTTCCAACGCAGAAGCGTGCTTTGTGATGTCTAAGAGAATGTATAAGAGCGGAGCTCGTAAACGAAAGGCAGCAAAAGTCTGGCCAAGAAGGAACTTGAGAAAATTCCGAAGTTGTCAACATTTTTGCGCTGCAATCCAACGTACAGGTACAGGCACATGAAACGACAGCGCTAGCAGCGACGAATCGTATCCAGAAGTTCTCTAGAAGTGCTTCAAGGAGGCGAAGGTGAAGCCAGTTGTTTATTTTCGATCAATAAAACCAGCAATTAATTCAGTCACCAGATGTGTCACTGACGCTGCGGCAGAAGTCGGTGCTACATGAAGTTTTGGAAGAATATCGAAATACAGGATATAACTCTGTGGTCACAAATGCACGTCGAATAGCAGAGCATTGGGTATTGAGCAGGGTGTTCCAGAACCAGGTGCGACGTAAGAAGAGAATGTTTGATTACGAATTTGCTGATGATTTGAGTCGTTTCTGCCGAAGAAATTCAAATGCAGTCTCTCTTGTTCTCACTGATCAGGCCATATCTTCTGTCGTCGTCGATTTGACCAACCTGATGGTATAAGTTGTTTGATTTCGTACAACGCTAAACGCCTGAATGCAGTGTCACAGAGAATGAACTAGGCATCACAGCAAAAATTTTGAAGAAAAATGGGGAACAATTGGATGCCAACGAATCATATGGAAATTGAATCGTTTTCATTTCTGTCATCGAGAAAGAGAGAGACTGTCATGGCAAACAAATTTTTAACGTACATATACAAGAACAGCCTTCAGGAGATATATCGAATTTTGCATGCATCGCATTTTCTGCACACACAGTTACTGTCGCTGGTGCTGAAAGGAGCTTCAGCAGAATGAAACTGATCAAGAATATCCTGCGCTCAATCATGACAGATGACAGGCTTTCTGCGCTTGCAGTTATCTCAATCGAAAACAAGATTGCCAGATCTCTGGACTATGACGCATTGATTAACCAATTTGCGGAGAACAAGGCTCGAAAGAAGCGCTTTGCGTAAATACGGAATACATGTACACTGTAGGCCTATGTATACATAATATGAACCCTGTATATTGTATAAAATAAATACCACATTCCAGTTTCTGCATTGTAAGGGGCCCCGGACATATGTTCGGAGGGGGCCACGTTCTTTGTTGCTACGGCCTTGCCTGAGTTGGCAGGGAAAACAGGAGCAGAGGTAGTCTTGGCACATCAGGTGGCAGCTCCCAGGGGCGTTCTGTGATCCAACCCGTCACAGGTCCCTCCCATGACCCTGGAGGGGAATGACAGGCTCTTAAACCCTGTGAGGCCAGAACTAGTCTGGGCTGGGGCATCCCATGGCTGGGGAGTCACACATTGGCTGGCTTGTGACTTGCCTGGCCATTGTGACATACCCCCTGCTGGCTGGCACAGCCTCATCCCCTCACTGCCAGGCTTGGCTCTGGCAGAGCGAGTGCTTGCACGTGCCGCTGGGGAACGCTGAGCCAGCTGTTTCAGCTCTGCCACCGGCAGCAGAAAGTGGTTGGACCATATACACGCCGACTTCTGACCACTCCTGACTCCAGGTAGGAGAATCTTCTACTGCCAACCTCTGCTTTTCCATTGCATCGCCAGCCACACGGAGCCTTCCCCGAGATCCTGGCTGCCAAGTGCCCTGGTGCCGGCTGTCTAGGCCGGTGCCAGGAGGAAGTGGGCAGTGGGATGCACACAGGAGGGAGTCTGGGGGGACTAAACAGAAGGGGTCGCACCAGTCAAGCCCAGAGGGGATGGAGACAAGGAGGAGGGTTTGGCGGGGCTGGTGGCAAGGCATGGGAAGGTGGCACAGGCTGGTAGATGAGGCATTGGGCTGGGACTCAGGAGAGCTGTGTTCAGTTCCCAGCTCTGCTGTAAGTCTTCAGTGTGAGATCAGGTGAGTCCCTGTCACTCTGGGCCTCAGCAAACTAGGGAGAGCAGGTCCCTGCTCTGTGTGGGGGTTGAGACGCTAAATACAACAACACCTGCGTGCTCAGCCGCTGTTGTAATGGGGTCAGGTAAGTGTCCAGACAGGGAGGTAGCTGGTGGCCAAGATGCGCCATGTGGGGGTGATGAAAAGCAAATGGGAAGAAGCATGAAAGGTGTGTGTCATGGAGTCCCTGGGCAATACTCTGGAGCTGCTCCCTATGAAGCCAGTCAGGACTCTGGGGAAGTCTCCTCTCTGTGAGCAGACTGTCTTCTGGGCCAGAAGCTCACAGGGCTTCCAGCTTCCTGGGTCTGACCTTGGAGCATTCAGCATCCTCTACCCCTCCTGGCTCTTCCCACAGCGAGTCCACCCAGGCAGGGTTCTGGGGAAACCAGAGGGTCGTGCACCCCCACTTCGCAGTCACACGTGACTCTTAGCCAGCCAGTAAAACAGAGGTTTATTAGATGACAGGAACACGGTCTAAACCAGAGCTTGTAGGTACTGAGAACAGGACCTCTCAGCCGGGTCCATTTTGGGGGGCAGTGAGCCAGACACCCACATCTGCACTTCACTCCTCATCCCCAACCAGCTCCAAACTGAAACTCTCCAGCCCCTCTTCTCTGGCCTTTGTCTCTTTCCCGGGCCAGGAGGTCACCTGATCTCTTTGTTCTCTAACACCTTTAGCTATCCCCTTGCAGGGGGGAAGGGCCCCGGCCATTAGCTGCCAGGAAACAGAGAGTCAGCCATTTATGCACACTGGCCTTTATCCCACCACCTAGAGACTTAAGAAATGCACAGGGGAAACTGAGGCACCTCTGCAGTATTCAGAGGAAACATTAAGAACAGTCCCATTTTGTAACAGTGAGGGAGTCTGTGGGAAGCCCCCTCTCTTGTGAAATCAACCACCCGCAGACAGTGTGGGTCCCTTGCAGACCTGAGGGTGCTGATCCGGGCATTGCGTACTACCCAGAGCTCTAATCCTGGCTCATTCCCAGGCAGCTGGGAGTGTGAGTGGTGGAGCTGCCAGCTCTGGGCATCTCCCTTCCCAGCACGAGATTGTCTCTGGGGGAAGCCCATCCCAGGAGCTGGCATTTGTTGGCGTCTTCCACAGAGCGCTGGAGTCTCAGCCGCTCCAGATCGGGGGGAGGGGCCAGCTGTGAATTTGGAGCCAGATCCGGGTTTGGATCTGAATCCGCCAGCTCTGTGGAGCATTCAGATGTGGGGAACTAGCTCCTGCCCATGCCATAGCACAACGTGTCACTTCAGCCAGCCACCTGCCAGGCTCTGGCAGCGCCCTGTGTGGAACTGCAGCTGGGCCCTCCAGAGCCGAGCTGCTACTCCTCCTCTCTGCTGGCCAGCCGGCCGCAGCTCCTCAGCACCTGCCCGCTCAGCCCCACCTCAGTGCGCCTCCCTCTGCAATCTCCTCCCTGGTGTTGCACCTCGCCCCCTGCACCTGGCATGTCAGTACCCAGTGGGTCCGGGAGCCAAGCGCCCTGGGAGCCATCTGTAAGGGGCTGAGTCCCTCCTGTGCTGGGCTCGAGCCAATCCTCAAGCCAGGAACTGGCCTTGTGACTCTCAGAGCAGCTATATCAGTCTCACAGCAGCAGCTCTGTCTGCTCAACATCACTCCAGGGCCAGGAACTTGCTCCTGCCTGACATAGGCAACAGTCTGAGCCTGCTTCAGCCTTGTTCCTAGTCCTACTCCAGTCCTGGTCTCCCTCTAGTCTCTGTTCAGGACATGCAGCGTGGGGGGAATTGGGCTGTATCTGTACAATGTCTAGCACTGAGGGGCCCTGATCCCGGACAAAGCCCTCTGGGCACTACAAAAATACAAAGGAGAACAGCAGGGCTGGAGGATTTACAGGTTCCGTGTGAGAAGGGGTGGTTGGGTTGAGTCGGCAGTGAGTCCCCAGTAACATAGAGCTGCGGTAGTGATGGAAGATCTATTTCATCTTCCCTGCCTAGCACAGTTCATAACTTAGCACTGAACAGCTGCAAGGATCCTGGCGGGCCCTGGTATGACTGTGGCAGCAGACTCAATGATGGCAAAAAGCAAGATCTGTGCAATAGGCAACGTAGTTCCATCTGGGCACCAGCCAGCTCCTGTGCCCCAGAGAGCTCCCACAGCTCCCACTGAACCAGGGACAAAGGGGGCAGGAGGTTGGAAGAGAAGGTGCCAGTCTGGGATCCAGGAGACCCATGGTCGTTTCCCAACTCTGCCACAGATACCCTGCATGGCCTAGGGCAAGTCCCTTATTCCCTCTGCGCTGCAGTTCCCAGTCTGTTCAGTAGCGGTAGCAGCCAGGCCCTGCCCCGCAGGGGGCGGTCAGGATAACTGCAACTGAGGTTGGCCAGTACTCGGATGTCACGGATGGTACCTAAGACAGACCGAAAGCAAGGGGGAGCTACAGAAGTGGTGGTGAGAGGGTTTTGGCCTTTGACAATCTGCTCTGGGTGCCTGCGCTGTCAGACCTCAGCCAGTCACTGGCATTGCCAGACCTCCCTGACCTATGGTGCTGCTGCTTTTCCTGTTTCTAGGAGTCACTGCCTCCCCCAGGCCGAGACCCCGCAACAATCATCTCCTGGGGCTGCTGTGGCACTGAGTGGCTAGCAAGGCCTGAGACTCAGTTGGGCAGGGGGGCTGCTCTTAAAGCGTGGGCTGGGAGCTGGGGGAGGAGAGAGTTTGGGAACCCCCGTTCTGTACTGTCACGAGGAGGAGGAGCCGGGATGGAACTGATTCTCCCACTCAGGGATACATCCCGCGACCTTCTGGCTCCAGCTGCATGGACGCAGGGAGGGGCTCTGGCCTGGGGTCTGCAGAAGCTGGGACTAGACGAGTCCAGCAGTCCCTTCCAGCCTAACATCTGTGACTGTGGGGAGTGGAAGGTCCTTCCCATGACTCTGGTGGGGAAGGACAGTCGGCTCTTAAACCCTGAGAGGCCAGAACTAGCCTGGGCTGCAGCATCCCATGGCTGGGGAGTCCCACACTGGCTGGCTTGTGACTCGCCTGCCCATTGTGACATATCCCCTGCTGGCTGGCACAGCCTCATCCCCTCACTGCCAGGCTTGGCTCCGGCAGAGCGAGAGCTGGCACATGCCCCTGAGGAATGCTGAGCCAGCTGTTTCAGCTCCGCCACCTGCAGCAGAAAGTGGGTGACCCATTTACACAGTCTTCTGCCCACCCCTGGCTCCAGGTAAGAGAATCTTCTATTGCCCACCTCTGCTCAACCACTGCCATGATGGGGCCAGGTAAGTGTCCAGACAGGGAGGTAGCTGGTGGCCAACTTGGGCCATGTGAGGGTGACGAAAGGCAAATGGGAAGAAGCATGAGAGGTGAGGGAGCTGGAGAGTCTGTGGGAAGCCACCTCTCTTGTGAAATCAACCACCCCAAGACGGTGCGGGTCCCTCACAGGCCTGGGGGTGCTAATTCAGGCTTCGCGCGCTACCCTGAGCTCTGATCCTGGCTCATTCCCAGGCAGCTGGGAGTGTGAGTGGTGGAGCTGCCAGCTCTGGGCATCTCCCTTCCCAGCACGAGATTATCTCAGGGGGAAGCCAACCCCAGGATCTGGCGTTTGTTGGTCTCTTCCACAGAGCGCTGGAGTCTCAGCCGCTCCAGATCAGGGGGAGGGGCCAGCTCTGAATATGGAGCCTGATCTAGGTTTGGATCTGAATCCGCCAGCTTTGTAGCGTTCAGCTGTGCGCCGCTAGTTCCCGCCCGCGCAACATCACAGCGTACCACTTCTGCCTCCCCAATCTCCTCCCTGGCTCTGCACCTCGCCCTCTGCACCTGGCATGTCAATACCCAGCTAGGCCTGACCACCTCCCTCACCTTTGCTGACCTCATCACTTCCATAGGGAATGGCACTGAGGATGCCAGGGGAAGAGGCATTCTCAGGTTGGCAGGCGCCACTGTTCTATTTACCAGGACAGTCCGATACCAGGACAGTGCCTCTGAGCTCTGGAGAGGGCTAGAGCTGCATTGGGACACCTGCCGTGCAGCTGCTGGAGAGTCAGCAGGAGACAGTGGGTGAGGAATGGAGCCCCCCAGAGCAGGGGCCATTCAGGAGACCCATCATGGGGGGAATCAGGCCTGGGATGCTCTCCAGCGGCTGCTGCCACACAGGCCTTGGAGAGATAAGCCGTGAAACCCCCACAAAGCGCAGCCCCTGGCACACAGCTTTGTAGCACTGAGACCCTGTACACATGAGCCACCATCCAGCAGGGCCTTGGGCCACCCCCACCCCCACCCTCTCCCACTGCCCCACTCTGGGAGGCCAGGGAACAGTTCACAACTTTGCAATGACCAGCAGCAGGGATCCTGGCAGGCCCTGGTATGGTTTTAGCAGCATTTTCAATGTTCGGGAAAAATGAGATCTGTGCAATAGGCAACGTTGTTCCAGCTGGGCACCAGCCAGCTCCTGTGCCCCAGAGAGCTCTCACAGCTCACACTGAACCAGGGACAAAGGGGGCAGGAGGTTGGAAGAGAAGGTGCCAGCCTGGGACCCAGGAGACCCATGGCCATTTCCCAGCTCTGCCACAGATATTCTGTGTGGCCTTGGGCAAGTCCCTTATTCCCTCTGTGCCGCAGTTCCCTTTCCGTTCAGTGAGGGTAGCAGCCAGGCCCTGCCCCGCAGGGAGCGGTCAGGATAAATGCAATCGAGGTTGGGCAGGTTGGAAGAGAAGGTACCAGCCTCCCTGCCCCTCTCCCACCTTCTGCTCCTGCCCCTTCAGGGGGGGGTGGGGGGTGAGCAACTCCTGCTGCTCACAAGCCTGCCCCAGCTCCCCCACCCCACTGGCCTCACCCACCTGGGAACTGCCATGGCCCCAATATTCTGGGGGAAGGGATCAGGGTAATTTCCCTGGGCAGGAAGAATCCTGAGTGGCTGGATCCAGCCTGTCTGCTGTGCAGCTTGTGAACTAGCAGAAGGAGAGGTGGGAGTGACCCGGGGAGGCCGTTTGGCCTGCGGGATGGGGTGCTGGCCTGTGCATCTGGGAGACCTGGGTTCTAATCCTGCCTGTACTGCTGACTGGCTGGGTGACTTTGAGCACATCCCTTCACTTGTTTCCCTGCTGGCTGCCTTGGCTAGTTAGAGTCTGAGCCCTGTGGCCCAGGGATTGTCTGCAGCACCTGGTGCAACAGGTCCCTGATCTCAGCTGGCATCTGTAGGAGCTGGTGGAACAGAAATAACTGGGCTGGCCCTGATGCTGAACGGGCAGTTGCCTCTCGTCACTCCCAAGCAATGCCTTGTCCTGGCTTCTTGCAGGATGGTTGAGGAAGTCCCCAAGGGCCCCTCAAAGCCCATCCATGCCTGGGAGGAGACGAAACCTTCCCAAAGGAAGAGTCGGCGGAAAAGCCCACAGCAGCAGCAGGAGCTGTGTGTGCCTCAGCCCTTCCGTGCCGGTGAGTGGGCGCCTCCTGGGTGGGCGGAGGGGGCTGCAGAAATGGCCGGGGCTTGCGGTGGGGCTTGGCCCCTCTGGGAGTTGAGGTGGCAAGAGCAAGGTGTCACTGGGGGGAGACGACTCCATAGACCTTGGACTGCTCTGGGCTGCCACGAGATGGAGAGACAGGAAAGCCCAGGCAGGGGGGAATGGCACCTCCTGCTGGCAGCAGCTGCAGCCTCTAGAGCTGATTGGGGCATTAGAAAAGGCGGCAGAAGCATCAGGTGGAGGCTGACTGAATCGCCCACCCTGATCTGTCACGCTGCAGGATATATTCCACCTCTCAAAGGGGATGCTCGGTGCACGATGGGTTGTTCAAGCCTACGATTGCAGGGCGCCGGCCAGAGCATAAGATGCCCCCTGGTGTTGCAGCCCCATCTACTGGCTCCTTTGTCACATGTCCCAGCACAGGGCATTTGGGGGGGAGTGTTGACGATGGGAGCCCAGTGCCTGCCCAGGTTACACCCGATGGCTCTGGCTGGCTGTTGGTGGCAGGAGAGGCAGTCAGAACAAGCAGAACAGGCAGCCCATGGGTCCCCATATCCCACACAGACTGGGCAACCATTCCCTCTCCTACGCGGGGACCAGACCAATTCACTGCCAGTCCCTCTGCCCCCTCCAGCAATGGCCTGGAGAATGGGGACACCATTCATGGCCTGACATCATCCCTCCTTCCAGATGTGGCGCTCCCCAAATCCCCAAGCTGAGCCTGCATGCTGGGTGGGGATGTGGGGTGGCCGCTGGGAACCAGGGCTCTGAGTGGATCTTTGCTGGGCTGGGCAGCAAAGAGGTGGGAAAACCAGGGATCGCTGTGCCAGACCCTGCTGTGCATTGGGGCTGCTCCCCTGCTGGGGCGGGAGTCAGGGGGCAAGGGTTTTCTCTAAGATCTCTGTCACCCAGCCTGCAGCTTGGCAAACTCAGGTATTACCACCGCTCTGTCTTTGATCAGATTCACCATCCTCTTGTAATGCCTCCTGCTTTATGAGGCCAGACTCGGAGGAGAAAGAAGCCCTGGATTACATCAATGACTTTCTCACAAGCAATGAACAGGTACTAAGAGCCCTCCTCTGACTGTCAGCTAGTGCCCTGTCCACATGCACCATCCACCCTTCTCCACGAAGATGCATGGATTCTAAAGCCAGACCACTGTGACCTCCTGTATAACACAGGCCAGAGACCTGCCCCCAGATAATTCCTGCTTAAACTAAAGCATCTTAAAAATGTCCTGCCTTGAGATACAAAAGGTCACCCACCATGCCCCTTGCTCAGCTGTTCCAATGGTGTCATAAACAGATAGCTAAGGGTTAAGGTCTCTTTCACCTGTAAAGGGTTAACAAACAATGACCTGCAACACCTGACCAGAGGACCAATCAGGAGACAAAATATTTTCAAATCTGGGTGAAGGGAAGTTTGGGTGTGTGTTCTTTGTTCTGTCGGTTGTTCTCTCTGGGTTCTGAGAGTGACCACACGTACCTACAGGCTCTCTAATCTTCTATTCCAATTTTGTAAGTACAAAGGTAGAAAGGCGGTATAGTCTTTTTGATTGTTTCTTTATTTGCACATGTGTAGTTTGCTGGAAGTATTTTAAATTGTAATTCTGTTGGAGGAGGTTTTTTCTCCAGTTTCTATAAGCTGAAAGAGCCTGTAATATTACATCTTGAAATTACAGAGATTTCTTACTTTTTCTTTCTTTTATTAAAAGTTTTCCTTGTAAAAGCCCTGATTAATTTTTTCCCCTTGTTAAGGCAAAGGAACTGAGTCTATACTCACCAGGGAATTGGTGGGGGGAAGGGAAAGGTAAATTTCCTCTGTGCTTTGGATTCACGGAGCTTGAATCTGTCTATCTCGCCAGAATAACCCAGGGAGGAAAAGCCTGGGGGCGGGGGGGGGAATGGGGAGGGGTGAGGTGGAAATCCCTCTGTTTTTAAGATTCAAGGAGTTGAATCACTGTCTATCTCTCCAGATGCCCAGGGAGGAAAAGCCTGGGGGGGGGGGGAGAAGGGGGAGGAGAAACCTGATTTCTCTGTGTTGTGTTTCAAGGAGTTTGAAGCACGATAATCTCCTGGTGTACCCAGGTGGGAAAGATCTGGGAGGAGGAAAGGAGGGGGAAGGGAAATGGTTTATTCCCCTTTGTTGTGAACCTCAAGGAATTTGGGTTTTGGGGTCCCCAGGGAAGGTTTTTGGGGGGACCGGAGTGTCCCAAAACACTATATATTTTTGGGTGGTGGCAGCTTATCCCAGATCTAAGCTGGGAATGAAGCTTAGAAAAATTCATGCTGGTACCCCAATTTTTTGGACTCTAAGGTTCAGATTGGGGAAAGATATCATGACAAATGGTCTATTACTTTCTCTGTTAAAAATGTACATTTCCAGTTTGAATTTGTCTACTTTCAATTTCCAGCCCCTTTGAGGTGCCACCTGAAGTACCGGGACACCATTGAGCCCACCTGTTCTGCCAGCCTGGGCCTCCTTTACCTTGTCTTGCTGGGCTTGGGCAGGGCCACCCAGAGGGGGGGTCAAGTGGGGCAATTTGCCCCAGGCCCCGGGCCGCGCAGAGGCCCCCACAAGAATGTCAGAGGCTCCCCCCCGGCCTCCGCCTTCTCCCATCCCCCGGCGCCTCAGCACGCCGCATCCAGGAGTGGCCCTGGACAGAGCTCAAGCAGCGTGGCTCGGGCGGGACCTGAGCTCCTCCCACTTGGAGCCGCGTGGTAAGGGAGCGAGGCCTGAGCGCCTCCTGCTCCAGCCGCATGGTTAGGGGGGTAGGGCTGAGCTCCTCCCACTCAGAGCCGCATGGTAAGGGGGCGGGGCCTGAGCATCTCCTGCTGAGAGCCACATGGTAAGGGGGCGGGGCCTGAGCACCTCCTGCTCAGAGCCACATGGTAAGGGGCCGGGGCTGTGAGCTCAGGTTCCGAAGGAGCCAGGCTGATGCAGTGCTGTCCAGGGGCCAGGAAAGCTCCTGGACGCGGCACGCTCTGAGGCTCCGGGAGAGGGGAGAGGAGGGAGTAAACAGAAGGTAAGCCCCTCTGAGCTGGACACCCTCCTGACACGCCCCTCAGCCCTGAGCCCAGCTCCCCACCCAGCCCTGAGCAACAGCAGTGCCACCCCCAGGCAGCGACAGCCCATTGGCACCAACCATCACCATCACCCAGCGACAGCCCATTATGTAATTCCAAATTGTATACATACTGTCAAGGTTCGTTCCCCACTCTGAACTTTAGGGTACAGATGTGGGGACCTGCATGAACACCTCTAAGCTTAACTACCAGCTTAGATCAGGTTTTGCTGCCACCACTCCTAAATACTAACTCCCTTTCCTGGATAGTCTTGAGAGACTTCTTCACCAAGTCCCTGATGAACACTGATCCAACCCCTTGGATCTTAACACAAGGAGAATTTAACCATCCCCCTGTGGTAAACGTCTGTCCCAAATCTGGACTTTAGCATACAAAATCTGGGTGCTTACTATGAACCTTCCCAAGCTTATACCCAGCTTGGATCTTATCTCGCTGTTACCAGCCGAAGTTTTCCAGGGTTTCGGTCCCCTCGGGTTCCCCAAACCTTTCCTTGGGGGACCCCTCCAAGACCCAGAGCCCCTGGGTCTCCTCTATCTCATCCCCCAGCTTCCCCCCCTCTCCTGGGTTAGCCGGTGCGATGCTATACTTCACTCCTTGAATACAACCGGAGAGGCAATCTAGCTTCCCCGAGGCTATGCATTCAAACCTAGTCAGCTCACACAAGAGATTCACCCCTCCCTTTGTCCCGTAGCCTTTTCCCGCCCTGGGACAATAGGAAAGTAAGACACAGAGCTTGGGCTTTTCCCTCCCCCCCTAGCCTGGCACAGAAATTCCTCTCCCCTCTGCCTCACTAGGAAAAGAAACTCCCACAAGTTTTAAAAAGAAACTTTATATAAAAAGAAAGAAAATACAGAACAATAATACTGCATTAAGAAACTCAATACAGGAATATGGCTTATAAGAAAATAGGAATAAACAGTCTGATTTAAAAGATAGCCCAATTAAACCAGTCCAGCAAATCAACACCCATGTAAATACAAATCAAAGCACATCACAGCCAATTACTTTGGTTCCTTTGTACTCACACTTAATAGTAGAATATTTGAAAGAAGATGGAGTTAGAAGAAAAGCTTGTTTACTCACAGCCGAGGAAAACAAAAAGACCCCGAGTTTCCAGTTCCCTCCCAGACTTTAAAAAAAATCCAGGTCTCTGATTGGTCCTCTGGTCAGGTGTTTGGTTCCCCCTTTGTTCACCCTTTACAGGTAAAAGAAAATTAACCCTTACCTATCTACTTATGACACCCCCCTCCTTTCCCCCACCAATTCCTGGTGAGTCCAGATCCAATCCCCTTGGATCTTAAAACAAGGAAAAAATCAATCAAGTTCTTAAAAAGGCGGCTTTTAATTAAAGAATGAAAGGTAAAAATCATCTCTGTAAAATCAGGATGGAAAATAACTTTACAGGGTAACCAGATTCAGAGAGCCCAGAGGAACACCCTCTAGCCTGAGGTTCAAAGTTATAGCAAACAGAGGTAAATCCTCTTAGCAAAACGGAACATTTACAAGTTGAGAAAACAAAGTTAAACCTAACACGCCTTGCCTGGCTGTTACTTACAAGTTTGAAATATGAGAGACTGGTTCAGAAAGATTTGGAGAGCCTGGATTGATGTCCAGTTCCTCTTAGTCCCAAGAGCGAACAACCCCAAAACAGAGCACACAAACAAAAGCCTCCTCCCCACCCCCAAGATTTGAAAGTATCTTGTCCCCTTATTGGTACTTTGGGTCAGGTGTCAGCCAGGTTACCTGAGCTTCTTAACCCTTTCCAGGTAAAAGGATTTTGGTGTCTCTGGCCAGGAGGGATTTTATAGTATTGTATACAGGAGGGCAGCTCCCTTCCCTTTATAGTTATGAGACACACATTAAAGCATTTCATGTTTTAATATCATGTATTTCGAGTATGCCTCTACCCCGATATAACACTACCCCATATAACACGAATTCGGATGTAACGCAGTAAAGCAGTGCCCCGGGGGGCACACCAGTGGATCAAAGCAAGTTCAATGTAACACGGTTTCACCTATAATGCGGTAAGACACAGGACAGCATTATATTGAGGTAGAGGTGTATTTTCAAATTATTAAAAATTAATTTTTGAATGTATTTCACTGGTTATTTTTTACATTTCCAAATACATGATACTATAGTATTGCAACTTTTTTTTTAATGGAAGGGGCCTCTGAAATTGCTTTGCCCCAGCCCCCCTGAATCCTCTGGGTGGCCCTGGGCTCGGCTCACAAGCCTCTTCCAGATTCAGGCAGGGCCACGTCCAGCTGCAGAAAGATACAGACACAGAGATCAGCTCTGGGAAGACTCAGCTGAAGGGGCTTGTCACAGTACTCTGGTGCCCACCTCCTCTGGAGTACAGACCCAAAGATTTTATGAAATTTGCCTCCTCCCTTGATGTTGAGAAAGGCACGCACAACTCTTTGCCCCTCCCCCCAGTTACTAATTGCACAAACTGGGTTATGGTAGAAACAAGAAATAAGATGATTAAATACAGGAGGTAGATTTTAAGTGGTTCTAAGAGAGAGCAAACAGAACAAAGCAGATTACCTTAGTAAATAAACACAAGATGCAAACTAAGCTTTCCACACTAGATAGATAGGATCTACACTAGCAAATTCTCAGGCTGGCAGATTCTTAAGATTCTTTGCTGTGCAGCTTGGATTTCCCAGGTTTTCTTGCACAGGTTAGGAATCTCTCTCTAGCCTGGGACCATCACTTCTCATAGTTCAATCTTTGTCCCTCAGATGTTTCCAGGTGTCTCATTGCAGGGAGCGTGAGGTCCTCCCGATGTCATTGTTCCCCTTTTATCTCCTCTTCCCACCTGCTGGAAAACTCTTTTGCTGCAACCTGAGTCCAACAGTTCCCGCTGTAAAGCGTTATCTCAAAGAGGTTTCTATGCTGTTTGTGTGCATTTCCTCAATAAGCTATTGTTTTGCATTTTTACTGTTGTACGTGAAAGGCTGTTTTGAACCTCACAATGTGTTTCAGGAACACATACATAGCTGAACTTCATAACTTCACATACAGAGATAGCACATACAATCCAATGAGACAGTAATGTCTAGTAGATAAAGACTTTTACAATACCTTACAATATGTACTTTGTACAAAACATATCCTAATGACATGACAGTGGTGAATATTGGGGTGTCAGGGTGTCCCACCCAGATGTTCCTCCCGCTCTGTCAAGCCCCCACTAACATCGTCTGGCTGCTAAGCTGCCATGTTGCAGTTCCTCTTTGGACACCTACCCCGTGAGATCTGCTCCCTCTCTGGTCCGGTTTCATACAGAGCTGCCCCAGATAGTCACTCCTGTTGCCAGATGAATGGCCTTCTGCCATTTGGCATATCAAAGCCTGAGCAGCACTGGGGGGAAGCTTTCTGACATCTCTCCCACTGGCAGCTCCTTTCCATGCTAACCTTCTCGTTTGTGTCTAATCTCTGCGGAGCGTAGGACGAGGCCAAGAAACTGAAGTTCTTGGATTCCATCAGTGCCCTCAGCAGCCTGCCTGCTTTTAAGAACAGAGCCCTGCTAGTGGGGAAGATACAGGTGAGTAAAACACACACTGGGGCTGTGTTACCTGGCGGGTTTAGTCACTGGCCTGGAGATTTTTGCAGATTTGTCTAACTTCAGCTGCCAATCATTGGATCAGGTTAGACGTTTGTCTGTCAGACTGAAGAGCCCATTCTCAAGTATTTGCTTCCCCTGTAGGTACTTACAGACTGTCATCAAGTCACCCTGTAACTTTCTCTTCGTTAAGCTGAACTGATTGAGCTCCTTGAGTCTCTCACTATCAAGCATGTTTCCCAGTCCTGCAATCCCTCCTGGGGCTGTTCTCTGAGCCCCCTCCAATTTATCAACATTCTCCTTCAATTGTGGGCACTGGACCTGGACACAGGAACCCAGCAGCGGTCGCACCAGTGCCAAATACAGAGGGAAAATAACCTCTCTAACAACTGGAGATTGCCCTGTTTGAATATCCCGGGATGGCATTAGCCCTTTTGGCCCCAACTTCGCACTGGGCGCTCATGGGCAGCTGATTACCATGACTGCCAAGTCTTTTCCAGAGTCACCGCTTTCCAGGTTAGAGCCCCCCATGCTGTGAGTGTGGCCTGCATTTTTGTTCCTAAACATATAACTGTATTGAAACGTAGATTGTTCCCTTGCAGCCAGCTTCCCAAGTCATCGGATCTCTCTGTCTATGCCAGTCTCCCTGCTCAGAGCCCCAACACCCCGCAGTCAGTGCCCACTAGGGAACTAGCAACAAATCTACTCCGTAGATTTGGAAAGTCTTTGCTCTCCAGCGCTGCAGAAAGCTTTCCACACCTTACCTCCCTTCCCTGAATGTGGGACAGCGTGGGCTGGTGGGTGGTCCAGTCGGCTGGGGCTCAACACATTGGGGTTCTACTCTCAGTTATGCAGTAAGACCTTGGGCAAGTCACTTCCCCCTCTGTGCTTCAATTTGCCTCCCATGCCTTGTCTCGTCTAGTTAGCTTGTGAGCTCTCTGCGGCAGGGACTGGCTCTCACTGTGTGTGTGAAGCGCCGGGCACAAGGGAGCCTGATCTCAGGTGGAGTCCTTGGGTGCTAATGCTGATGGAGCCTTTGCAGAGCACTGGCGCATGACACTGGGACACTGAGCACAGGCCCTGCACTGCGCTCTCCGGCTGGAGTCCTGCACACCATCAAACCTGCAGTAGGATGACCTGGTTGCTGAGCCCACCTGTTGCAGGCCCTGCGCTTTGCTCCCCTGTCGGAGCTTTGCAGGAGCTTGGAGCCCGGCTGGCATTTCCCCACGTTGTCTCCTCAGGAGCTGATTGATCACGAGTCCGTCGACTCCCTGACCGGCGTGATGCGTCAGCAAGCGATGCTCGCCATCATGAAGCTGAGGTACCCAGCCTGCCCGGCCCAGCCCCAGCCAGTGCTACATGCAGCCAGACACGCCAGCCCCTTGGCGTGGCCAGTTTTCCAGGGCATTCCCCTCTCTGCTCCTCCCCCATCTTCTGATTCCCCCAGGAAATGTGGCACGAAATGATGGTGCTGGTGCATGTGGACTGGCACCAGTGGGTAGGTGGTGGAGGATCCTTCGGTGCCTGGCGACCTCTCCACGTGGCCTTATGAAGATATGGGGGAGGGAGCGTGGGAGGCAGGACCGGGCTCCTCTGGGGGGAGAGGGGCAGTTAGGTGCTGCTGGAGCAGAGCAACTGGAGTCACTACCAGCTGTGCCAGCTGCGTCACACCGGCAGCTCAGTGATTCCCTGTGGCTGAGAGGCTGGGCAGGCTGAGCCCTGGCACTTGGCACTGCCTGTGCCATGGGGGGCTCTCTCTCAGTGCCGCTAGCACCCTGCTCTGAACTTCCCAGAAGCCTGCCCATCAGGCGTCTGGAAGGTGATGGATGCTGCGGGCTGGAGCTGGGCTCTCGCTGTTGGCTCAATAAGTTCCCGAGGAATGGGAAGGGGAGGCAGGGCAAGTGATGGCATTGGCCATGATTCTGTCTCTGCAGGGGTGAGAGGGGGAAGGCTTTGTGTCAGCAGTGGGTGTAGCTGTTCCTCACTGGGTGCCACCCGCCACGACGGGCGCGGCTCTGTCCTGCAGGGGCAGCTCAAGTAGTCACCTGGCACCTCACTGCACGTGCTTAGATTCCTGCTTCAGTTCTGCCATGATGGGGGCTGATGCAACATCTCTCTGCTGGCCCGGACTGTGCAGCCGCAATGCAGATGGCTGTGGTGGGAGGGTCTCTTGCCCCCAGCAGAGCAGGACTAGCAGGCTCCTCTGCACTGTGGCCGCTGGGTTCAGAGATGCTTTGGAGCCAGCAGGCTCTAGTCTCCCGTCCATGCCATTTGCGGGATGTTGTTTCTCAACGAAGCACAGCGATCTCTGCCCCAGCTGGTAAGTGCTGGTGGGGTCACAGCAGACAGCTGCAGGCTACACTACATCCCTGCCTGCTGCTCTGAGAGAAGGGAGCACCAACTCCCTCCACCACCCCCTGACCTGTTCTCATCTGCCACCTCCCAGCTGGAGCTCCCGCAGGTGTTTCCATGTCCTGGGAGCCTAAGGCCAACATTAGCGCATCAGTCCCGCCTCAGCCCCCCAAACCTCATGTGTCTCTTCTCTTAGCAAAGTGAAGCCACCGCTATGGGTCCTGAAACAACCCAGCCTGTTCGCCACCTGCTTCTCCAGCATCTTCTCCCTGCCTCCAGCAGAGACCATGGAGGAGGTGGAGGCTTCTCTCTACACCGAAGTAAGCCCAAAACCGGCCATGCTGAGCCGTCCCAAACCGAGTGGGAATCTTGCCACTCGCTCGTGTACTGTCCCCTGGGTTACCTGGCACTGGCATAAGAGTGTAATGATCACAGCTCCTCGGCAAGACTTCAGCTCAGGACCTGCAGCACCAAAGCACAGGCCCCAAAGCACAAGCCCAGATAAAGGAGTAACCCTCCTAGGGTAGCAGTAGTAGGCATTTATCCTTCACATGCACCGACTATTAGTGGGGAACAGACTCTCCCTTCACAATCACATTCATTCCCCGTGCGTGGCTGGGAGCACAGGCCTGAGATGGGCTGCTTCAGTACACATAGGCCAGGGGAACCGAAGCTTGGCTGGAAATCTGCCCTCCAAATGTGGAGTCCTTTCTGACTCTTTCAGTGGCTTAGACTGTGTGCAGTGGCCTTTCTGGGGAGAGCAAAGACAGGTGGGGCCCTGTTGCTAGGTGGAGTTTGTAGTAGGTCCCCTGCAGGTACCAGTGAGTGGGTGAGCTGGAATACCAGGGGCTGCTGTGACCTGGGGGGGTGTCACACGCCAGGGCATTGGTTCATCACCTGGCTGGGTAACTCCACTTGCTCTGGTTTCTCCTCTGCTCTGCACGCAGACTCTGAAAACCATGGATGAGATGCTGAAGGCCTTGGTGTGCGAGGATCAGGAGCCCAACCTTCTGGTGCTGCAAAACATTTTGGAGGTCTGGAGGCATGGGGGCAGGAAGGGGACTAGTCCTGTAGCTGGGGTGGGGCTCAGGGACCAAGGCTCCCTTTAATCCCAAGCATGGGACACCCCCGTGCCTTCGGCTCCTCAGAGTATGTTCTCTACAAAGGTTCTTGGGCTGGAGGGCCAAGTGCCCCCACTATATCTGAAAAATGTCTGCATGGGGTAGGGGTGGAGGAGCGCGGGCAGGATCTGCTGTGTTCTCCACTGAGCCTCCATGTGAACCTGGAATTCATTTGTGTTCACCATGGGCCCCACCAGCTTGGCCAGAGCCCGGAGCTAGATTCCCCCAATATTCTAGTTCTGGGGCCACAGGAAGTGGATTCTGTTTGTGGTTTGTACTCCCAAAAGAGGGAAATGTCCTTGACAGAGATTCGGTCTCCTCGATCCCAGAACCTGAGAAGAGGGAATCACAGAAGTGCAGTGCTGGAAGGGATCTCAAGAGGTCATGTCCTCCACCCCCTGCACTGAGGCAGGGCCAAGCATTCCTAGACCATCCCTGTTGAGTGTCTGTCCAGCCTGTTTTTTAAAATCTACATGATGGGGAGTCCACCACTTCCCTAAGTCACCTGTTCCAGTGTTTAGACTTTTTCCTAATATTTAACCTAAATCTCCCTTGCTGCAGATTAAGCTCATTACTTCTTGTCCTACCTCCAGGGGACATGGAGACCAATTCGTCACCATCCTCTGTATAACAGCCCTTAACGTATTTGAAGACTGTTACAGGTGCCCCCTCCATCTTCTCAAGATGAAACATGCCCAATTTGTTCAACCTTTCTTCACAGGTCAGGTTTTCTAAACTGCTGATCATTTTTGCCTCTCTCCTCTGGACTGGCCCCAGTTTGTTCACATCTTTCTTAAAGCATGGTGGCCGGAACTGGACACAGTGCTCTGAGCTAACACAATTCAGAATGACATTTCTCTTTTTCACAACAGCATCACACTGTTGATTCATATTCAGTGTGAGATCCATGATAACCCCCAGATCCTGTTTTGCAGTACTGCCACCTAGCCGGTTATCTCCCACTTTGGTTTTATGCATTTTTCCTTCCTAAGTGCGTTATGTCACATTTGTTTTGACTGAATTTCATCTTGTTGACTTCAGACCAACTCTCCAATTTAGCAAACTGATTTTGAATTCTAATCTGTCCTCCAAAGTGCTTGCAACACCTCCCAGCTTGGGGTCATCCGCAAACTTTACAATCATCCTCTCCTCTCTGTTAACCAAGTTCTTAATGAAAATATTGATTAGTACTGGACCAGGCACACCCCTGGGGGACCCCACTTGAGACACCTTCCCAGTTTGCCAGCGAGTCAGTGATACCTCCTCTTTGAGTACGGTCTGTCCATCAGTTGGGCGCCCACCTTACAGTAATCTCATCTGGATCATAGTGGCTTAATTTGCTCATGAGAATGTCTTGTGGAGCTGTGTCAAAAGCCTTATGAAACTTCATATGCATCATCATATAGTGCCTGCCTCCATCCACTAGGCAAGTAACCCTGTCAAAGAAGGAAATTAGATTTGTTTGGCATGGTTTGTTCTGGACTAATCCATGGTGCTATTCCTTATCACCCCATTATCTCCTCTAGGTTCTTACAAACTGTTTAATAATTTGTTCAGTATCTTTCTGGGTACCAAAGTTAGGCTGACAGGTCTATAATTCCTTGGGGCCTCCTTGTTCTCCTTTCTGAAGATAGGTTCTGTGTCTGCCCTTCTCCAGTCCTTTGGGACCTCAGCCCTCCTAAAGGTTCAGCGATTGCTTTGCCTAGCTCCATCTAGAGTGAATAGCATGAGGCTCTGCCAACTTGAATACATCTTACTGACCTAAATTGTCTTTTACCTGTTCTCTCCCCAGACTAGCCTGTATTCCTTCCCCCTTGCTCTTAATATTGTGTTAAGCATCTAGTCGCCATTAACCTTTTTAGTGAAAACTGAAGCAAAAAAGGCATTAAACATCTTGGCTTTGTCTGTGTCATCCATTATTTACTCTCCTTCCCTGCTGAGTTGTGGCCCCACACTTTCCTTTGTCTTTCTCTTGCTCCTAATGCATTTATAGAGCTGCTTCTGATTGTCTTTTAGGTCCCTTGCCAGTTAGAAGTCATTTTTGCCTTAGCCTTGCTGATTTTTTCCCTATGTGCTTGGGCTATTTTTTGGTACTTCTCCTTAGCAATTTGTCCCAATTTGTTTCTCTCAGGTCCTGCTCCCCTGGACCACATCCAAGGAGGTGCATGGGCGGCTGAGGGCAGTGGGAAGGATCACCTGGCTGATGCAATTCATGGGGTCTCAGTCCAAATTCCAGGTGAGCAGCCTGTGACCCTGGCCGCCTCCTAACTACACTGAGCAGCCTCGCGGTGCAGCATGCCCTGGCATGGAAAACGCAGGCCTAGAATAGTGACTCAGCAAGATCCTCAGTAGGAGTCAAATCTAATGAGCCCTGATGTCAATGGGTCTCTCGTCTGACTCCAGTGGGCTTTGGGTCGAGTCCCATCATTCTGTCTCCAAGGACTCTACCCGCTGTTCCCCTAGCACCAAAGTCTAATCCGAAGAGTCAGTGAATTTACACAGGATTGCCCTGAGAGAGCCTCTGAATCCAGATGTCTGTTCACCCCCTTTATCAGATGCCTGTGGGATACTTTGGCATCAGGTCCTGCCAGGCTGCCAGATGAATGCCCCTTGCTCTGCATGCTCAGGGCCATTGAGCTGCTCCAGCTGCTCCATCCCCCCTGTGGAAGGGCCTCCTCTCCAGCAGCTGAAGGGGGGCGCTTGGATGATGTGCCCCCAGAGGCTGGGGCAGCAAAACAGAAGGAGGGAGGTGGGAGGGGACACAGTGAAAGAGATGAGCGGGGCCAAACGCCAGAGAACTGGGGAGTGGAAGTGGGGAGGCTGTGCAGACCCCGGGAGAGGAGGGCAAGGGGCTTGGTGCCAGGTGGGGAAGAGCAGGGAGCCAGTGCAGGGGCTGCAGGAGGGGGAGACAAGAGGACAAGGCTGCAGGAGAGAGCTGGCAGGAGAGAGCAGGCAGGCTGGGGACGGTGCAGAAAGGGAGGGCTCTGGGGAGCTCCAGGATGGAGTGAGAGAGGCAGGATGCAGAGCAGAGGAGTCCAAGGTGACCCCAAGCTCCTGGGCCTGAGGTCAAAGAGGGGAGGGGGATGGAAGAAGGGGCTGGAATTAGGAACTTGCCCTTGAGATGGAGACTGGACGTTAGTTCATTCGTTACCTGGGTCTCCACTCGAGGGTAACGTTTGCTGACTTTGTTGCCTAGATTTCTCTGTCCCTGCTGAGCTTTCCTCAGCCCCTGGTGATGGGCGCCACAGCTCCTCCTGCTCTCATTGTCCCCAGTCTCTCTGCAATGGCCTCTGCCTCCCCCATCCTAACCCATTGCTAGGGCAATGCCAGGGGGACACGCTGTGCTAGGTCTGCAGGGGCGAGTGACTCCCTTTGCTCCCTTTCTCTATCAGGGAATGGAGAAGTTCAGAGGTCTGGGCCAGCTGGTGGGGTGTCTCACTCTGTGCTGTGCAGAGCAGGAGCAGGAGATCTGCCAGTCGGCTGTGGAGGGACTTCACCACCTCTACTCCTTCATGCTGCAGCTAAAATGTAAGAGCACTGGAGACCCTTGTCTTCCTAAATACACTGACATGGGGTTTCCAAAACGAAAAACATATTTATTGAACACTTCCACCTTTTCTGCAACCTTTTAAACAGTCTCCATCTTTTAACGAGCCTACACCACTGCTACAATTTCTTTTGTTCCTAATACACGTTTTTAAAAAAACCCTCCTTATTATCCTTAGTCTTGCAAGCCATGGAGTTTCCTCTGATATCTTTAGCTTCCCCTATCCATATTCTACTCTTCATAATTCACATAAGAATGGGCATACTGAGTCAGACCAATGGCCAATGGTTCATCTAGCCCAGTATTGTGTCTTCAGATAGTGGCCAGTGCCTCATGCTTCAGAGGGAATGAACTGAACAGGGAAATTCTGAGTGATCCATCCCCTGACATCCAGTCCCAGCTTCTGGTAGTCAGAGGCAGTCAGAGGTTTAGGGACGTGCAGAGTATGGGCTTGCATGCCCTGATTATCTTGAACCCAATTATACTTTTAGCCTTCACAACATCCCACGTTAACAATTTCCACAGGTTGCTTGTGCATTGTGTGCAGAGATACCTTCTTTTGTTTTTAACTTGCTGCCTATTCATTTCAAAAAGTGACCCCTAGTTCTCCTATTATGTGCAGGAGTAAATAACACTTCCCTGGTCACTTTCTTCATACCAGTCATGATTTTATAGACCTCTATCATATCCCCCCTTAGTCATCTCTTGTCTAAACTAAATAGTCCCAGGTCTATACTACAGACTTATATTGTTATAACTCTATTGCTCAGGGGTGTGAAAAATCCACACCCCTTTTGGCAAGGAGCACCTCTCCCACTCACCTAGCTAGTGCCTCTCGGGGAGGTGAATTAAGAGCTTGTTTGCATAGGAGCATCTTCACTTAAACGCTACAGTGCCAGTGCAGCTACGGTGATACAGTGTTTGAAGTGTAGACATGCCCCCTAGTCTTTTTTCTCTCTCCTCATATGGAAGATGTTCCATCCTCCTAATCATTTTTGTTGCCCTTCTCTGCACCTTTCACAATTCTGGTATATCTGTTTTGAGATGGGGCGACCAGAACTGCATGCAGTATTCAAGGTTTTGGCGCATCATAGATTTATATAGAACCAGTGATGAGCTGCCAAAATCTTAACAATCGGTTCCCTAAAAAAAAGTTCTGATTTAAGCGGGGGGAGCGGAGGAGGGTCTGGGTGCCCCTGCAGGGCCGGGGGCAAATTGCCCCACTTGCCCCCCCCCCGCGGCCCCGGAGCTCGTAGCCCTCCTCCCCCTTACCTTGCTGGCAGCCCAGAGCTCAGCTGAGCTGCCCAGCTGCTGGCCATGCTGCAGCTCTGTGGGGTTGGGGAAGTGGGAGAGAGCCCGGGGGAGACATCCTCGTGGGGCCGGGGGCCCCTTCAGGGCCTGGGCCAATTGCCCCACTTGCCCCCTCCCCTTCTCTCCCCTCTGGCCAGTCCAGGAGCTTGCGGCAGCCCCCTTGCCGGGCTACTCAAAAAGCGGCAGCAGGACGACTCCCGAGCTGCAGCTGGGGGGAAGCGGGGGAGGGGCCAGGCGAGCCTCAGCCTCCCCAGCTGGGAATCCTGGGAGTAACAGGATGGTCGGGCCCACAGACTGGAGTTCTTTGCCCACCTCCTGGCCCTCTAAAAACCGGTTCTCCACAGAGGTCTAATTTTAGCAACCAGTTCTTGGGAACCTGTGGGAACTGGCTCTAGCTCACCACTGTATAGAACCATTATGATATTTTTCTTTTTATTATTTATCCTTTTCCTAATGGTTCCCAATATTCTGTTTGCTTTTGTAACTGCCGCTGCACATTGACTGGATGTTTTCAGAGAACTATTTACGACAACTCCAAAATCTCTTTCTTGAGTGGTGATTTAAACCCCAGAATTTTATATGTATAGTTGGGATTATGATTCCCAATGTGCATTACTTTGCATTTATCAATATTGAATTTCATCTGCCATTTTCTTGCCCAGTCCCTCATTTTTTTTAGATCCCTTTGTAGCTCTTCACAGGCTGCTTTGGATTTAACTGTCCTGAGTCATTTTGTATCATCTGCCAATTTTGCCACCTCACTGGTTACCCCTTTTTCTGGATCATTTATGACTATGTCTCAACCCAGATCGTTGGGGGACCCCACTATTTATCTCTCTCCACTGTGAAAACTGGCCGTTTATTCCTGTCCTTTGCTTCCTATCTTTTAACCACTGACTCATGAGAAAACCTTTCCTCTTATCCCATGACAGCTTCCTTTGGTTAAGAGCCTTTGATGAGGGGCCCTGTCAAAGGCTTTCTGAAAGTCCAAGTACACTATATCCACTGGATCACCCTTCTCCACATTCTTGTTGACCCCTTCAAAGAATTCTAGTAGATTGGTGAGGCACGATTTCCCTTTATAAAAGGCATGTTGACTCTGCCCCAACAAATTGTGTTCACTGATGTGTCTGATTCTGTTCTTTCCTATAGTTGCAACAATTTGCCTGGTACTGAAGTCAGGCTTACCAGGGATCGAATCTGGAGACTTTTTTAAAATTCACTGTCACATTAGCTATCTCATACACAGGGCTGATTTAAACCCCAGGTTACGTACTGCAGCACTGCACATAAGTCTGTCTGGATGTCTCGTGAGAGCTGCAACCTTTGCACCAGGCAGCAATTTACCATGCGGTTCTCCCAGTCATCACAAACCCAACTGCTTATATGTCTATTGATTGAATCCCCCATTGCTATTACCTGGCTTCTCTTTGTAAGTGGGGTTCCCGCCTCAGGAGGGGTAGCCTCAGTGTGAGAGGACATCATGACTTCATCTGGAAGGTGGGTCCCAACTATGGGATCATCTCCCTCTGCTCTAGCTCGATGTTCTCCTTCCCCAAAACTTTCACCCTCCTCAGCAGCACAGAGGCTGTCAGACTGGGAGTGGAACCACTCTACTGCATCCCTAAAAGTCTCCTCTATGTACCTCACTGTCTCCTTTGGGTCCACCAGTTCTGCCCCTCTGGTCTCCTGGTCTCCGAGGGCCAGTAACTCCTTGGGCCAAATGCCCACATATGCTACCTGCCCACAGGGCTGGTAATCGTACATGCTGCATTCAGTGCAATCAACTGGAGAGCCTCACGCTGCTGCTGCACTTCTGCATGGTTTATTTTTACTCTTCCAATGGGGTTAGTTTGTTTAGTTTGAGGGGGGATGGGGAAGCAGGTTATTGGCCTGAGTTTATAGTATGTTTGTTAGATGTACTTGTCTCTCACACACACTCTCTAAACTTCCTTGCAAAACTCCCGTTTGCTAACCGAACGTCTGATTTATATTGCCTCCTGTCTGTTTCCCCTCCCTGGGTCAGCCGAAGTGGTGGTGAAGCACAGTGCAGAGTATCGGCAGCTCCTGAAGGACAGGCAAGCTGAGAGAGAATTCTGGGTCACCTGGTTCTCCAACACCAGCAATATTACATCGGTAAGTACAGTCAGTGCTTCCTGGGATTGTTGGGCCCAGAGTTATCAGCAGTCAGAAGTTAACACCCTAAGAGTCAGGGGGAAGGGACAGACCCAGGCATGTGACTGACCCCATCCAGCTGGGACAGAGCCCTGCCTATGGCCCACTCCACCTCATAGAATAATAGACCTCAGGAAATTATCTAGTCCAGCCCCTTACTCAAAGCAGGACCAACCCAACTAAATCATCCCAGCCAGGGCTTTGTCAAGCCTGACCTTAAAAACCACTAAGAATGGAGATTCCATCACCTCCCTAGGTAACCCATTCCAGTGCTTCACCACCCTCCTAGTGAAATAGTGTTTCCTAATATCCAACTGTCATAAACAGATAGTAGGAGTTAATAGAACAGAAGTACTTTATATCTCTTTTGACTGTAAAGGGTTAACAAGTTCAGTGAGCCTGGCTGTCACCTGGCCGGAGGACCAATCAGGGGACAGGATACTTTCAAATCTTGAGGGAGGGAAGTTTTTGTGTGTGCTGTTAGTTTTTGGTTGTTGTTCACTCTGGGGGCTCAGAGGGACTAGACATGCAACCAGCTTTCTCTCCAATCTCTCCGATACAGGCTCTTAAAGTTCAGAATAGTAAGTGCTAGGTAGATAAGGCGAGTTAGGCTTATGTTTGTTTTCTTTATTTGCAAATGTGTATTTGGCTGGGAGGAGTTCAAAAGTGTATTTGGCTGGGAGGAGTTCAAAAGTGTATTTGGCTGGAAGGATTTTAATTTGTGCTTGTATACTTAGGCTGGGAAGGTATTCCCAATGTCTATAGCTGAAAGACCCTGTAAAATATTCCATCTTAAATTTACAAAGATAATTTTTACTGTTTTTCTCTCTTTAATTAAAAGTTTCTTGTTTAAGAACCTGATTGTTTTTTTTATTCTGGTGCGAGACCCCAGGGGACGGGGTCTGGATTCACCAGGGAATTGGTGGGGATAAAGGAGAGAAGGAGGAGAGAAAGGCTAATTTCTCTCTGTGTTAGGATTACTGTCTCTCTCAGGAAGAGTCTGGGAGTGGAAGAGAGAAGGAAGGGGGAAGGTGCATTTCCCTCGCTGTTTAAGATTCAAGAAGTTTGAATCACAGTGATCTTCCAGGGTAACCCAGGGAGGGTAAGCCAGAGTGTAAAAGGCATTGGAATTCCTGGTTGGTGGCAGCGCTACAGGTTCTAAGCTGGTAATTGAGCTTAGAGGAATTCATGCTGGTACCCCATCTTTTGGACGCTAAGGTTCAGAGTGGGGATTTATACCATGACACCAACCTAGACCTCTCCCACTGCAACTTGAGACCATTGGTCCTTGTTCTCTCATCTGCCACCAGTGAGAATAGCTGAGCTCCATCCTCTTTGGAACCCCCCTGCAGTTAGTGAAGGCTGCTATCAAGTCATGTGCCTCAGCCCCCTAATCATTTTCATTGCCCTCTGCTGGACTTTCTCTGATTCGTCCACATCCTTTCTCTTGTGGAGGGCTCAAAACTGGACGCAATACTCCAGATGTGACCTCACCAGTGCCGAACAGAGGGGAATAATCACTTCCCTCCATCTGCAGGCAATGCTTCTACTAATGCAGCCCAGTATACCTCCCTACATGACACATCCCAAGATGCACTGGGGCTGATCCAAACCTGATCCCAGCTCCTTGTCAGGTGTGGTGGAAGCTTCCCCAGAGATTAATGCAATAAGAGGCATCACTGCATCTGCGCACGAGCGCCAGCCCCTGCTGAGCACTAGAGAGTGTATCCGTGCTGCGCAGTATTGTGCCCCCGTGCACTGCCGCTCTGACCTCTGCCATGCACAACAGCTTCTGATTGCTGGCTGGGTACTGTGCTGCCCAGGTGCAGTAACCCAGGCCTGTCTCGGCAGAGTGGGGTTTGCCTGCACTCCTGGCCGGGTCAGTCCTGGCTGCTTGGCCACTGACCGGATCCACGCTGGGCAGCAAAAGGGGTTTCACTGACAGGTTTGTTTCAGATGTTTGGGAAGTACTTCGACCCGTCCGAGTGCATGGACTTCCTCCTCACTGCTATCGACGGCATGAGAGACTCCAGTGTGCATGACTCAGTGACGGCCAGGAACATGCTGCAAATGATCCTGGAGGTTCCCGGCCCAGGCTTGGTGAGGGTAAGAGCTGCAGAGAGAACAACCTGCTGGGGGAGCCCATCCGTGGGACACTCTGTCTCTGGGTGCTAGGCATTATTGGGGGGCAGGTCTCTGGCCTGTGAAATGCAGGGGGTCAGTCTAAGTCAGGGGTCAGCAACCCTTCAGAAGTGGTGTGCCAAGTCTTCATTTATTCACTCTAATTTAAGGTTTCGCGTGCCAGTTATACATATTAATGTTTTTAGAAAATCTCTTTCTATATGTCTATAATATAAAACTAAACTATTGTTGTATGTAAAGTAAATAAGCTTTTTTAAATGTTTAAGAAACTTCATTTAAAATGAAATTAAAATGCAGATCTCCCCGGACCAGTGGCCAGGCCCCAGGCAGTGTGAGTGCCACTGAAAATCAGCTCGCGTGCCGCCTGCGGCACACATGCCATAGGTTGCCTACCCCTGATCTAGGTGATCACCGTGGCCGCTTGTGGTCTTGCAGTCTATGAATCGATAGGCTGGGAACTGGTGCTGTGCTCTAGGCCTGGGGCTGGTGAAGAGGATCTGGGAGGGCAGATGGATCTCAGGTGCGGCAGGTTCCTGGCACCCCAGATCAATAGCAGTGTGAGGAAGCCAAGACCCCCACCTCCCCATTTCCCTTCCAGGTGTCAGAGGCTGTGAGGAGCATTCACTACAACCTGGACGCCATCAGCGAGCCACTTGCACGGCAGGAGCTGCTCAGGGCCCTTCTCCGGCTGGGCTGCCAGTACAGCAAGGAGGTGGTCAGAACCCTGCTGGACTGCTCACTACCATGTGACAGGTACAGGGCTGCGGCTGTCGCCACTTGCACTCTGGGTCCCCCGGACTGGTCCCGCTGCCAGGGACAGGGGAATGCAGAACCCTCCAGAGATCTCCTGCTCCCTGCAGAGCTGCTGCTTCTCCTGGAGGGTTTTGCAGGCTGGCTTGCCCTGGAGACAGGCCATTCTGCAAAACCCTGTACGGCATCCCTTGGCCTCTCCTGTGGCTGACACTCAGACCCGGCCCCATGTAGCCTGCACCAGCCAATGGGGCCCTTGCTGGAGCAGGAGGGCAACAAAGGGCTGGCCAGTGGGGGGAGACCCAGCAGGCGTGTCGGTGCCGGGGGGTACAGGAGGCTGGCAGGGCTCTGATCAGGTGCCTCAGGGTCTCTCCCTTTGCAGTGTTGCTGCAGAGATGTGGAAGATGCTGACATCCCAGCCCAAGACTGCAGGAAAGATCTTTAGAGAGCTGGTCAGCAGGCTGCAGGAGCCGGCGCCACGACGGCATCACCTCTCTCAGAGACAGGCTGGCGTCGCCCCCTTGGCCGTAAGTACCAGCCCCTGCAGCAAGGGAAGGAGTGCTGTGCGTGCCCATCATGGCCTGAGCAGGTCTCTCCATCTCCCACGGGGTATAGTCATTGGGCCAAAGAGAGAGAGAATGTGACTCTAGCCAGTGCTACAGTCGAGCCGGAACACGCTGAAACGCTCTCCTGGTGCTATTCAGCAGCACTCATAGAATCACAGAGTGAGAGGGGATCGCAAAGTCAGCTCGTCCAGCCCCCTGCAACAATGCAGGACTTCTTGTTTCTAACCCACCCTGGACAGATGGGTCCAGCCTCCTTCTGAAAACCTTCAGCAAAGGAGTTTCCACAAGCTCCCTAGGCATCTGTCCCATTGTCCTACTCTTCTTACAGTTAGGAAGTTTTTCCTGAGCCTTAATCTACATCTGCTGTGCTGTAGTTTGATCTCATCACCTCTTGTCCTGCCCTCTGTGGCAAGAGAGAACAACTTTTCTCTATCTTTTTTTATGGCAGCCTTCCAAGTATCTGAAGACCATTATCTAGTCCCCCCTTAATCTCCTCTTTTCCTAACAAAACATAGCCAGTTCCTTCAGCCTTTTTTTCTTATGGCTGTGTTCCATCCCTCTGATCACCTTTGTCACTCACCTCTGGATCCCTTCCAGTTTCTCCACATCCTTTCTCGACATTGGCGATCAAAACTGGACACCGTACTCCAGCTGAGGTCTAACCAGCACTGAGTAGAGTGGTACTATCGCCTCCCATGACTTGCCTGCTATATCTCTGTTAATGCAACCTACAATTGCATTTGCTTTTTTTGCAACAGCATCGCTTTGCTGACTCATGCTGAGGTTGTGATCCACCACAGCCTCCAGATCCTTCTCAGCTGGTTATCCTCCATTCTGTAGCTGTGCATTTGCTTTTTCTTCTCTAAATGTAGCACCTCACATTTGTCTTTGGTGAATTTCATTTTGTTATCTATAGCCCTGTGACGCAGTAGGGAGAGGGGTGGATTGACCTGGAAATGGTGTTTAGTTTTACTGGGACTGTCTGCATGGGGGATGGGACAGCAGGGGATGACTTTAGGTGAGGGTCAGTACCTGAGCCTGGAACCTGAGCCAGAAAGAGGGGTGGGATGAGTCGACACTGCATACTAAGGTTATTCCCTGTTTACACTGGTGCCCCAGCGCAGCAGCAGCAGCAGCGCAATACTCTTTATTCCTCTCGGGGAGGTGGAGTACAAGCAGCACTGTAGCCAGGGAGATACAGCGCTCTATGTGCCTTGCCAGTGTGGGCGGGGAGTGAGTTACTGCGCTGTTGGTGGCTTTATTGCGCTGTAACTCTCAAGTGTAGCCAAGGCCTAAATCCACACTCACACTCAGCCATGCTGCATGAAATCACATGCGTGGAGCTGAGCAGAGGTTTCAGCTCAGCTGGCACTTCTGACCAGTATAGTCAAGAAAGTCACAATAGGCATTGACAATTCCTGTCAGTGATAGACCAGATTGGTTACACAGCTGCCCTACCTCCTTTTCCCTTTATCTAAGGCCTTTGCTACACTTGAGAGCTACAGCACAATAAAGCCACCAACAGCGCTGTAACTCACTCCCCGTCCACACTGGCAAGGCACATACAGCGCTGTATCTCTGTGACTACAGCGCTGATTGTACTCCACCTCCCCGGGAGGAATAAAGAGTATTGCACTGCTGCTGCTGCATTGCTGTGGCAGTGTGGCCGCCCAATGCACTCTGATTGGCCTCCAGAAGTATTCGGCAGTATCCCACAATGCTTGTTCTAGCAACTCTGTTCATCAGTTCAAATTCTACTGCCCTGGCCTCAGGTGACCAACTGTCAGACCCACCCTTTAAATTCCCTGGGAATTTTAAAAATCCCCTTCATGTTTGCTCAGCCAGGTGTGGAGTGCTATCAGTGAATCTTTCCAGGTGACCATGCCTCCACGTGCCAAACGAGGCCCAGCATGGAGAAATGGCGAGTTGCTGGACCTCATCAGTGTGTTGGGGGAGGAAGCTGTCCAGTCCCAGCTGCGCTCCAGCCGTAGGAATTACGATACCTTCGGACAGATATCAAGGGACTCTCTCTCCCCCCTCACGCTCCCTGTCACACTCCATATCCACCTATGTTCCACCCTTTTTGAAAAGCACTCTTGCAGCCACTTGAACACTGGATAACGCTGCCGCTGCCCATTATGCACCGCTCCCATGCCTTTCTGCAGATGCTGCAAATGTAGGCCAATGACAGTCGGCGAGCTGCAACTGTCAGCATGGCAGACTGGCAGCGCTTTCCCGCTGCAGGTGTACACGAAGACAGCTTTATCCCAGCACTGTACAGCTGCAAGTGTAGCCATACGCTCAGCCACAATGAATATGATTGTGATGGAAATGTTAGCAGGCGGCTTATCCGCATATGTCATCACTCACGTTTTAGCAAGCTCATGGCCTCATTTTCCATATGGCATCTCTCAGCTGTGCCACGACTTGGTTCAGACGTCCTTGTTCTCTCTTGATTCACAGACACAAGAAAATACAAGATGAGAAAGACGCTTTGTGGAAATACTTGTAGAAATTAGATAAATGCATTACAGCAGGCGTTGCTACTCCAGCCCGTTATGCCTTGATGTATTTTGTGTTTACTTACTGTAGCCTACTAGCTAGTTTCAATTATAGAATAAACAATTATTATTCAGCCTGATACAAGTAATGTCCTATCGTGGCAGCAGCATGATTATTTTGTATTTTCATTAGCCTATAGGCTAAAGTAAAGAAGAAAACACGCTCCCGCATTCATGGGTTTTTACCCCACTGTACTGTACACTTTTACTATCAGAGTTTTATCTTTTTACATATTCTACTGTAATACACAGATGGCATTCGCTCAGCAACCATGATTTCATCTGTTAAATAAATTGAATAGCTACTATGGGGGGGGGGTGTGTGTGTGTGGTGTGTGTGTGTGTGTGTGTGTGTGTGTGTGTGTGTGTGTGTGTGTGTGTGTGTGTGTGTGTGTGTGTGTGCAATTAACAAAAAAATCCATGCCTGGTTTAGCCAAGGATTACTGTACCAGAAATTCAGTAGACAAATAAAATGTGCATTTCTATAATTCATGTTTAAGAAAATCAATATTTTAGTGGCATTCCAGGACCTTCAGATTTTCGGCTACACCGTCTCTAGCCCAGTGCTTAGGGCACCCAAATGGGAGACCCGGGGTCTAAACTCTGCTCCAATGACTATTTAAGTGTTCCCAAGTAGAGAGAGATACCGAATTCCCTTTAGGGTTGGGGCTTAGGCCACTTCCCTCTCCTCAGCATTTCCTATTGGTTGGTTTAGGCAGCTCCCCACTCTTAGCTTCATAGAGTTCAAGGCCAGAAGGGACCTACCTCTGCGATCATCTAGTCAGATCCCCTGCATGACACAGGCCAGAGAACTGCCCCCAGATCATTCCTAGAGCAGATCTTTGAAGAAAAACATCCCATCGTGGTTCAAAAATGGTCAGTGATGGAGAATCTATCACCACCCTGGGTAAATTGTTCCAATGATTAATTACTCTCACTGTGACGTTTATGTCTTATTTCCAGTCTGAATGTCTACCTTCAACTTCCAGCCACTGGATCATGTTAGACCTTTCTCTGCTAGACTGAAAAGCCAATTACTAAATATTTGTTTCCCAGGAACATACCTATAGACAGTAATCAAGTCACCCCTCAACCCTCTCTTTGTTAAGCTGAATAGATCGAGCTTCTTGAGTCTCTCACTATATCTCTCACCAGATGTCCTGATTTTTATAGGGACAGTCCTGTTTTTAGGGGGTTTTTCTTACATAGGGTCCTAGTACTCCCAACTCCTGTCCTGTGTGGTCACTCTATCACTATAAGACATGGTTTCTAATCCTTTAATTATTCTCATGACTCTTCTCTGAACCCTCTGCAATTTATCAACATTCTTTTTGCATTGGGGCACCAGAATTGGACCCAGGATCCCAGTAGTTGTCACACCAGTGCCAAATACTCCCACTCAAGATTCTTCTGTTTATTTATCCCAGGATCACATGAGCTGATTACCCACCAGGACTCCCAAGTCCTTTTCAGAGTCTCTGCTTCCCAGAATAGAGTCCTTTGTCCTGTTCCTAGATGTATTCATTTACAAAGAGCCATATTAAAACACATACTGTTTGATTGCCCCCCAGTTTACCAAGTGATTCAGATCGTTCTGTATCCGTGACTTATCCTCTTCATTATTTACCACTCACCCAATTCTTGTGTCATCCGCAAACTTTATCAGTGATGATTTGATGTTTTCTTCCAGGTCATTGATGAAAATGTTAAATTGCATAGGGCCAAGCCCACACCAGTGCAATGCTGATTCCCAGTTTACAGTTACAGTTTGAGACCTATCAGCCAGTTTATAATCCAGTTCACGTGTGCCACATTACTTTTTTATCCTTCTAGGTTTCCAATGAAACTGGAGTGCAGCGCCAACTCAAGTGCCTTACAGAAGTCTACATACATTATGTCAATACCATTTCCTTTATCTACCAAACTTGTAATCTCACCAAAAAATTGATCACAATTATCTTGGCAGGAAATATTTTCCGTACACCCATGTTGATTTGCATTATTTAAATTATCCTCTTTAATTCTTTATTAATTGAATCTTATACCAGCTGCTCCATTATCTTGCCTGGGATCGATGTCAGGCTGACAGGCCTGAAATGATCCAGGCCATCCCGTTCACCCTCTTTAACAATTGGCCCAACTGACTCTCCCTCTGGAGCGTATACGGAGCCTGGGCACTTAAACCAGGGCTGTGAGTCCACTAGGCAGCAGGGCACATGAAGCTAGGCATGGCAACGCTGAGCCAAAGTCCCTTCTGTGATTCTAGCCAAGGTCACACAGGCTAGGAATTGAACCCAGCATCCCAGGCCTTAGCCCACAGCCCACCCTACCCCTCTAGGTGCCCTGGGGGAGCGTGGGAAGGACGAAAGCCCTGCAGCCATGTCTGTCTCTTGTTCTTAGCTGCAGGCCACAAGAGCCCTGTGTGTGATCCTCCAGGAGCAGGCCTGCAAGCAGAAGGTCAAGGAGCTCTTCCCTCAACTTTACATCTCTCTGCTCTTCCACATCACCTACACAGCGCAGTACACTGCTTCACACGAGAGGGAGCATAACCAGGAGGAAACGACCACACCCCTCAGCCCTGTCAGGTACTGCCAGCCCGGCACCCAGCCTGGGTTCGGCGCTGTCGCCCGCAGGCACGCGGCAGGGCCTGGCCTGGGCTCACTCAGTAACAAGAGGCTTGCTCTGCACACAGGTTCGCGGTGAAGGCCATGAAAGCCTTGCTTCGATGTGCTGGCTACGGGGACCAGGTCAGCTTCATCCTGAAGCAGGGCGGCTGGGACATGCTCATGAGTGCTGACACGCACCACAAAGGCGTCTGCCTGCTTGCCCGGTGAGTGCTGCCCAAAACCGACCGCAGCAGCAGCTCCCCGCCCTGGGCCCAGGACACAGCCACATTGCCATCCCTGCTGGGTGAGACGTGGCTCCCAATCACCTCCGTGGAACAGGCCGCAGCCTCTGTGCTGTTGGCCGAGGGGTCAGTCGGCTACTTCTCCACCCTGCGCTGCCTGGCGTAAACCACTTCCTGCGTGGCTCTGGCAGGTGTGGCTGGGCAAAGACAGCCTCCGTCATGTCTTTCCGCAGTGTTGGTGTAGCCCTGTCAGGCCCAGCACATGAGAGAGACAAGGTGGGGGAGGGAATGTCTTTGGTTGACCCAGTGTCTGTGAGTGAGAGAGAGAAGCTAACACAAAAAGCTCCAGCGCTTGTCTTGGGTGAATCTAAGATATTCCCTCACCCACCTTCTGTCTCATCACCCAATATCTGGGCATATGAGGAAGGCCACCGATCCCACCAACGCCCTTCTTTGTCTGCAGTTCTCTTGCAGCCCCAGCACTGCGTGCTCTGAGCTGGCCTCGTGGAAGGGATCCCTGTAGAGTGATTAAGGGTTTGGGTCTCTAGCACGTAGGCCGCTGGGCATTTTAAGCCAGAGGAACTAGTCCGTGCCAGCTGCGCGTGACTAGTCGCCCGGGATCCTTGGTTAGATTTGTAAATAGAGGACCAGTCCTTGCCCACCTCAATGATGTGGTGTTTGTGTTTTCTATGCCAGGGCCATGGTTTCGCTCAATTTCCAGGAGCGTAACTGGATTTTCCACCATGTCATGGCCATCCTCAACTGTCGGGACGATAGGCGGCACGTCCCGGCCATGGCGCTCTTCATTCAGGTGAGCCTCATCGGTGGGTGAGGGTCGTGAGAACAGCCCCGGCCCAGTGGTGACTGGGGCCTGGGGCTGACCTATTGCCAGGGGTGGCAGATTTGTAGAAATTTTGGTGGTGTTCAGCAGAGCCTGCCCCCCTAAACTCTGCCCCCCACCTGCCTAAGGCTCTGGGAGGGAGTTTGGGTGGGGGAGGGGGCCTGGGGTGCAGGCTCTGGGATGGGGCAGAGGGTGGGAGTGCAGGAGAGTGTGAGGGGTGCAGGCTCTGGGAGGGAGTTTGGGGGCAGAAGGGGTGTGGAAGGAGGAGATGCAGGCTCTGGGAGGGAATTTGCATGCTGGGTACAGGGCTCTGGGCTGGGGCAGAGGGCGGGGGTGACAGAGGGGGTGAGGGGTGCAGGCTCTGGTAGGGAGTTTGGGGACAGGAGGGGATGTGGAAGGAGGGGGTGCAGGCTCTGGGAGGGAGTTTGGGGGCCAGAGTGGGGTGTGGGAAAGGGGTGGGGGGACAGGCTCTGGGAGGAATTGGGAGGGTGTGGCACTTACCTGGGGCTCCTAGGCAGGGCGGGCTGGGGGCCCTCCACGTGCTGCTACCCCCAGGCACTGCCCCCGCAGCTTTCTATTGGCTGCAGGGGCGCTTGGGGTGGGAGACAGACCCACCTCACCCAGGGGCCACAGGGAAGGGCCGGCAGCCATGTGGAGCAAGCAGGCAGGAAGCCGCTCAGCTCTGCTGCACTGCCGGTGGTGAGTGGGGGCCCCGGGCTGTTTTAAATGGCCTGGGAGACGCGGGGGGGAAAGGTGGGACTGAGACCCATGGTGCCCAGGCACCGCGGGCCTATAGAACTTGCTGCTCATGCCTATGGCCAGGAGAGGGGTGGCCCTGAAGGCCCTTGGGGGGGGGGGGCGGGG
>NC_133772.1:22484268-22518191 GCF_003597395.2 Chelonoidis abingdonii
GGCCCCACTGTCTGTGATCTTAGCTGGCTGTGCAAAGGCTTTGAGGCTCTAATATGTCTCTGGAGGCAGGGGCACTGGAAGACTTTTTATAGTGGAGGTGTTTCACCCCCTCTTACCCCTGTCCACACACCCCTCCACCACTAGAGATGGGGTCAGGAGCAGGGCCATGGGTCCAGGAGGCGGGGGTGGGGGCGGGCAAGGGGAGCAAGGCTGGGGCCATAGCTGGAGGTTGGCGCAGGGCCAGCAGCTGGGACCCTGTATGTGAAGCCAGGAGCAGAGCCCTGCGTAACACCTGGGAGTGCTGCAGCACCGCCAGCACCCCTAGTTCCCGTGCCTCTGTCTGCAGGGGAGGTGGACGTTGTTTTGGAAATAGCTTGTTGGGTCACTGGAGGGTGTTTGGTAAAGCAGCTCCTCCTTTCACACAGGTGGGGAAACTCCAGTGTCTGCTGCCAGACGTCCTGGAGCGACTCCACGAGGTCGACAGAGACCTCATCACCAAGGCCATCGCCGTGCTAAAGCACCTCCTCGCCAGCATGGACAGGCAGAGCGCCAGCCACGCGGCTGTGCAAGTGGCTGAGCAACTCCTGCCATTGTTTGATGAGGTAAGGCCTGGCAGCTCACGGGAGACCGTTCAAACTGCCGACATTTGAATGGGGGCTGGGAGGTTAAATACAAATAGTGTTAATGAACACAACGCCCATCACCAGGGAAAGGCAAACAGGCCTCAACAACTGGAGGGAAGACCAGAGAGGTGCCAATTAAACATCTGCCTGTGCCTGCTGCAGTGCAGCCCTGATGCCCCCAGGCCTCTCCCATGTGTTTTGTACAGAGCCTGCCCAGCTGTTCTGAGCTGACCCCTCGCCCCACCCCAAGCCCCTGGAGGCTGGGTGGCTTCCATTCATGGCTTCCAAGCCCCCCTATCTGGGAGCTCCTGCACATTTACCACCCCTTGGCCCTGGTTAAATCCACCCCAGGTCCCTGAGCATGGCCCAAACAAACACCAGTGTAGGAATTTGCCGCCCATGCCTGGCCCCCTTTGCCCGGCTAGAGGGCCGTTGTGGGTCAACACCAGTGTGAGCTGGGCCTGCAAAGCGGGTGGACAAACTACACCCCCCCTTTCGCTCTTTGAATCTTTCCTCATCTCTCCCTCTCTGCCGCCCCTGTCCTGGCGCTGCTCCACCCTGAACGTTTCCCCTTGACTGACACAGGTGGGTGCTGATGTCAGTGCACCCAGAGCTGGCTGTGAGAGCCCAGGGGCAGTCTCACCCCAACTTACTGCTCTCCCTGGCCAAGAAGTTACCAGGCCAACCCCTCAGCTGGTGGAAATCTGCATCTCTATTGCCTTCAGTGGCGCTATGCCCATGAGACTCTGGCCCCAGCTGTGGCTGTATGGCTGGGGGTGAGTCACCAATACCCCCTGCAGGGCAGACATCTCTGGCACAATGTGCGCTCGCCCCGCTGGGTGAGAATGACTGTCACAGTATCTCCTCCCCTCCCTATATCGTCTCTTGCAGATGTCCAGCAAGCTCCGGGTGCTCTCCATCACCCTCTTTAAAGACCTGCTCCAGCTTGTAAGGGGGCCCAATCGGAGGCAGATGAAGGAGCATGTGCTCCAGAGCCTGGTCCCACTGCTCCTCCTTGTGCACGATGAGCGTCCCAATGTGTCCCAGGTGAGGCCACGAGCTGGAGCCTGTGGCTGAGACCGTTACAGAGCGACCGGTAATTTGTTTGGGGGGGGCAACATGTGACACCCCCCTTTAAAGGGTCTAGCCGGCAGAGGGCAGGTGCTCAGTGCTGTGACAATCAGGCACTCAGAATCACCTGAAGGTTGAGTCCAGCAGTGCCATGACCATGGCGCCCCATCCAACTGCTGAGTCTTCCCTGCATCCTCTGAGCTCAACACTCCCCCCTGCAGCCAGGCTGAGAGATTGGGTGGGGTGAGAGTTCGCCTCACCACTCCTACAGCCACTGCCCTCCGCACACTTCCCTGGCTGTGGTGATGGGAAGAGCACACCCCTGGCCATATCCCTACCAGGAGCAGGGCTACTCAGCCTCCAGATGGTGCACAAGACCCAACGTGCCCTTAGCCAAGCGGCCCGGACAGCCCGTACTAGCCATGACATGCCCAAGCCCCCCCGCCCCATGCCTCTGCACATGCTAGTGCTCATGGCCCCCATCACTTGAGAGCCAAATGCTACCAGCACTAATGAATTCACCCTCCTATGCCCCGTGAGGTGAGGAACTGAGGTGCAGCGTGAGGCCTAGTGGCTCAAAAATATTGAACGCCCATGAGCATTAGGCACCTAAATCCCTTTGCAGGTCTGGGCCTAAGCAACTGGCCTGAGTTCCCACAGGGAGAGCTGGGAATTGAATCAAGTCTCCAGCCATTGCCTTAGCCACACTGCCACACTTCCGCGAGCAGGCCGGGGCCGGGAAGAATTCAGCACGCACGGCCTCCTTGGCCTCCGGGTAACTAGGCTAGTGGCTTCCAGCTCCCATAACTGTGTCCGGCTCGCCCCGTCCCCTCTTGTTTTGCAGGTGTCTTGGGACACCCTCAGCAGTGCCGCCCAATTCCTGAGGTGGCACCAGCTCAATGGCCTCATCCAGCACAAGGAAACCTGGCGAAGCTGTGACTGCCTGGTGAGGGAGCCCTCGGGCCATTCACTGCACAGCCCACACTGGCAGAAGTGGAGGAATCAGTGGATAGGGCATCCCCCATTGTCTGGCTCTATGCCCACACTGAGCCCCAGCCCAGGGACCACACCTGGCCCTGGGTGTGGTCCCTCTGCGTGATCCCCCCAGCACAGGAAGGAGGGGCAAAAGCAGGATGTGCGCTCCACACACCTGGAAGCCGGCCTGTGGGACGGAAAGGCCTTTAATAATCTTGTGCTCCCTTGTTCTGGCTCCTAGGTGATCCACTACAAGGGGAGAGCTGATGACTTCCTGGGCCAGACCATGCCCTTCCTGCAGAACCGCAGGACGTCCAGATTAGGGAAGTCAGACTCATCATGATTCCTAGGTAACCACAGAGCAGAGGGATCTCTTTAGCAGGGGGGCTGGATCCGGTCCCAGGCTCTCCTCAGTCCCTGCCAGCAGCGAGAAGTGACCCTGGGCTCCTGATTACCTAATGAAGGCTCAGGGGTGTCAGAAACCCGCAGGAGCAAGCTCACCCCAAACTGCCCTGGTCGGCTGACCGGCCCCCTCTAACCTCACTGCTCCCCATGGAGTCCCCAATCCCCCCACCCCCCATGTCCCGCCATGGGCTCTTGGTAGTGGACCCTCAAGGCGCTGCACTCTCCTTTGGCAACCAGTCCTGTAGCCATCCCTGGGGACTCGCCCTTTCCCCTGGGGACCCAGGAGCGTGTCCTGGCCAGCGAGGGGCAGGGGAAAGCCCCGCTGCTTGGAGGGTGACAGGCACTTTGACACCCTCATTGGGGACGCAGGGATGTGACGAGGTGTTTGTGTGTGTAGGGCTCACTGCCCGGCAGCTGGACCAGGGCAGCCAGGACAAGCTGGATGCCATCTGCAACGGTGAGTGGTCCCGCTTTGAGTACTGAGCACTAGGGGGATGAATGGCCCAGGGCTGCCGGGTGGGTTCAATCTCCGACGCCAGCAACGTGATCACAGGCGAGAGCCACAAAGGGATGCAAAATGTAAATCCCCAAACCCCTGATCAGCTGCCCCCTCACCCTGTCGTGTCTGCTGGTTGGCATGTGCCCAGGCACTTAGCCCTGACATCAGAGCTGCGGCCTGGTAGATCCCCAAACTGGGCCTGAGCAGGCTGGCCTTTGCAGACGATTGCCCCCCGCCAAACACAGCCAAGGTGGGGTGCTGCCTCCCCCCTTGCACTCACTAGCCCAGTGTTTGCAGCAGTCACCTCCACGTGGGACACCTGGGGTCAAGCCACTGCTCCAAATGAGGCTGAAGTGACGTCCGGTTACCTACCTCCCTGCTGCGTGTCCGAACCTCTGGGCAGTGCAGGACAGAACAGCGTCTCCACCACATTTGTTCAGGAAAAGGGCAGGAGGGTGACATAGCTCAGGCTCCTCACTCCCAGAGCAGGTTCACAGCTGGGCCTCCCAACCGGAGCTAGAGAATGGCTGAGCTCCCTCCTTGGCATTTCCTGGAGGGCAGCAGGGCACCTGAAGTGAGGCGGCGCCTAACAATGCCCAAGCCCCCTTTGTGACTCTCCCCTTCTCTAGGCCTAAGTGCCCATCTGTGCACTGGGGGGAAAGGGGGAGGGTAAATACTGGCAGGGATGAGGCTTTCAGATGCTGCAGGGATGGGGCAGTCCTAGAAATAGTGAGTTAATGGGGTTCATTGGGACTTCTTGCCTGTGTCTGGAGGCTCCCCCAGCTGTGGAGGGCGGTGGGGACATTTAGTGAGTGTTGCTGGTTGTTCCCACTAGTTCCCTGCCTCCTACCACCCAGGCTGCTGCCTCCTTGTCGTGGGCCGAGAGGTACAGAGCTGGCTTGGCCTGCTGGGGCTCTCCAGAGCGCCATGGCTCTGACCTCCATTTCCTTCCTTTCAATCTTAGACCTCAAAAGCTTGCAGCAGGACAGCAAGTCCACAGTCCGATGCCTGGCTTCTCAGACCATCTTCATCCTGGATGCCTTCAAGAACCAGCCTCCAGCCTGCTGCGGCCTATGGACATTCGTCCATAGGATAACAACCATGTGCACTGAGGAGAGCCCGGTCACTGAAGCTGTCCAGCTGCCCTAGCTCTTGGAAAAGCCAGCCTCCCTTCTCTGGGGGCTTGGTGCACCAGAGCCCCACCTGGAGCAAGATGGAACACGTGACTTCTTCCCAATTGGCCGCCTGCCCTGCCAGCCACGTGAGTAGTTAACTGCTCAATAGCTTTCATCATCATGTACTTTTTGACAGGTTTCCATGCACCGTGTAGCATTTACGTACTGCCCTCCGTCCCCATTTCCAGTCGTCTATGTTTTTGATGCCGTCGGCCATTTTGAAAATTTATTTTGTATTATTTTTCTGTGTTTGGCCGGGGGAAGGTTGTGTGCTTGTGTTTTGACATATTTAGAGAAAAAGTATGAATGAGCAGAAAGAGAGGCTGTAAAGGGTTCGTGGTCCCCCCAACCCCTACCGTTCATCCGTCCGTGTGGGAGACCACACCCATTGCTATGGTTCAGGGGAAAATTAGCTCAGTGTTAATGGCTCTAGCCTGCAGTCAGGCCAAGTAACGGTAGAGAGTCTGTTTGCCCGGGGCCCTCAATCAGGGCAGAGCGTCAATCAAGAAGGGGCTCTGGCCTACAGTCAGGCAGGCAGAGCAGCAGGAGGTCCATTTGCCTGGCCCTTGATCAGGGTAGGGCAGCAATCAAGTAGGGGAGCTCTGGCCTACCGTCCGGCAGAGCTGTCGCAGTCTAGGGGAGGTTAGCTCTCTGGTGGAAGAGTCAGCACAACTGCCTGGCATCTGGATTCAGGCGGGTGCCAGACCAATTCAGGCCTCCTGACAACTGGGGGGAGGCTGCCACTCCTGACGTTGGGGTGGTAGGGGTAGAGGAACTCAGGTCCTCCCATTCCACTGCGTCCCAGCCCAGGGCCCTAACAGCGGTGGAGTAGTCCGCCACTGGGTCAGCAGGGAAAGTCCAACCGCAACACGCTGGCTGGCTTGTGGTCAATAACACAGCCGAAACTGATTCGGCTTCCCTGGGCTCCCTCCTACACACCCATTCCGTGTGTACGTGGGTTCCAGGGTTGATGTTCGCTTCGCTAGGGTAGACAGCTAGTGGCAGCCCCCCAGCTCCTCGGAGATCTCGGCATCTGGCAGCACTGTCAGCCCCTCTGGATCTCTGTCAGGATAGCGGTCTCCGTTAGGTCTGGGCTTACGCAACGGGGAAGAGACGTCCTGCTCCTCGGGCAGCCCTCTCCCGACTGAGCTGGAGGACCAGCCTTTTATAGTTCCACTTCCTGTCCCGCCCCTCTGCTTCCAGCGAAGCAGCCATGCAAGTCCCCGTTTTGCCCACCAGGGGGGCGTTCACGGCTCCCTCCCTGTCTGTCAGGCCAGAAGACTATGCCCCTCACTACAGAGGCCTTAAAGAAAAAGAGTTTTAAAAAAAGAAAGATTGCATAGGCTTAGAGGAAAAAAGGAAAGAAAGGTTATCTTAAATAGAAGACAGAGGGCAAAAAGACAGTTACTCACCGTTGTAACTGTTATTCTTCGAGATGTGTTGCTCATATCCATTCCAAATAGGTGTGCGCGTGCCGCGTGCACGTTCGTCGGAAGATTTTTACCCTCGTAACACCCGGCGGGCCGGTTGGGCGCCCCCTGGCGTGGCGCCGCTACGGCACCGAATATATACCCCTGCCGACCCGTCCGCTCCTCAGTTCCTTCTTGCTGGCTACTCCAACAGTGGGGAAGGAGGGCGGCTGTGGAATGGATATGAGCAACACATCTCGAAGAACAACAGTTACAACAGTGAGTAACCGTCTTTTCTTCTTCGAGTGCTTGCTCATATCCATTCCAATTAGGTGAATCCCAAGCCTTACCTAGGCGCTGGGGTCGGAGTGAGAAACTGCAGAGTGCAAGACTGCCAAGCCAAAGGCTGCATCGTCTCTGGATTGTTGTACCAGGGCATAATGGGAAGTAAACGTGTGTACCGAAGACCATGTAGCCGCTCGACATATCTCCTGGATAGGCACTTGAGCTAGGAAGGCGGCCGAGGAGGCCTGGGCTCTAGTTGAATGTGCGGTAACATGGCCCGGAGAGGCGTGAGCGAGGTCATAGCAAGCCCGGATGCATGCCATCACCCAGGACAAAATCCTCTGGGAAGAGACGGTCTGTCCTTTCATCCGGTCCGCCACAGCAACAAAGAGTTGAGGCGTTTTATGGAAGGACCTCGTGTGGTCAATGTAGAAGGCTAGCACCCTACGGATATCCAGCGAGTTTAACTGTTGCTCCCTACATGATGCGTGGGGCTTGGGGAAGAAGACCGGAAGGAATATGTCCTGGTTAAGGTGAAAGGACGAAACCACCTTGGGGAGGAACGCCGGATGCGGGCGTAGCTGCACCTTGTCCTTGTGGAATATCGTGTAAGGCGGGTCCACCATTAGAGCCCGAAGCTCCTGAGACTCTCCTAGCCGATGTAATGGCTACAAGGAACGCCGTTTTTCCATGATAAATATAGGAGTGGAGCAGGTCGCAAGGGTTGAAAATGGGGGGGGCCATAAGTCTTGTCAAACCAAATTGAGGTCCCAGGCAGGGGCAGGGCGTTGCACCAGGGGAAAAAGGTGTTCCAGCCCCTTGAGGAACCTCGAGACCATAGGGTGGGAGAAAACGGAGTAAGCGCTTCTCCTGGGGTGGAAAGTAGAGATAGCCGCTAGGTGTACTCGCAAAGATGATAGCGCGAGGCCCTGCTGCTTGAGATGCAAGAGGTAATCTAATATTGTGGGGATGGGAACCCCGGTAGGTGCTGCATTCTGCCCCTGACACCAGCAAGAGAACCGTTTCCACTTGGCCAAGTATGTAGCTCAAGTGGAGGGTTTTCTGCTGCCCAGGAGTACCTCCTGCACCGGGGTAGAGCAGCATAACTCCGATTGAGTTAACCAAGCAGGAGCCACGTCGTAAGATGGAGGGATTGCAGGTCTGGGTGGAGAAGCCTGCCGTGGTCCTGCGTTATCAGGTCCTGGTAGAGGGGCAGGGGAATCAGGTTGGCTATCGAGTGGTCCAGCAACGTGGTGTACCAGTGTTGCCGGGGCCACGCAGGGACGATCAGAATCAGATAAGCCCTGTCCCTGCGAAGTTTCACAAGAACCTTGTGCACCAATGGAAAGGGTGGGAAGGCATAAAGCAGGTGGTTCGACCAAGACATTAGGAAGGCGTCCAATATCGAGCCCGGGGCGAGGCCCTGGAAGGAGCAGAACTTCTGACACTTCCGGTTGCTGCGGGAGGTGAAGAGGTCTATGCGGGGAAAACCCCACTTCTGGAAGATGGAATGAACTACGTCCGGGTGAAGTGACCACTCGTGGGCGAGAAATGACCTGCTGAGCTGGTCTGCTAGTGTGTTCTGGACCCCCAGAAGGAAGGACGCTACTAGATCTATAGAGTGGGCTATACAAAATTCCCACAGTTGGATCGCCTCCTGACAAAGAGGAAGAGAACGAGTCCTTCCTTGCTTGTTTATGTAGTGCATCGCGGTGGTGTTGTCCGTGAGCACTAGAACGCAACGGTCCTGCAGATGATGAAGGAAAGCCTGGCAGGCAAGGCAGACCGCTCGTAGCTCCCGAACATTTATGTGCAACGTCAGCTCCTGGACAGACCAGAGGCCTTGCGTGCGACGATGGCCTATGTGAGCCCCCCAGCCAAGAGACGACGCATCTGTTGTTAGGGATACAGATGGTTGTCTGGGGTGGAACGGCATGCCTCCGCACACCAGGGAAGGTGTTAGCCACCAGCTGAGGGAGCCTAAGACACTCTGAGGAACCGTGACGACCATGTCTATGGCATCCCTGTGTGGGCGGTAAATGGAGGCCAGCCAGACTTGAAGGGGACGAAGGCGAAGTCTGGCGTGCTTGGTCACGAAAGTGCACGCAGCCATATGGCCGAGGAGGCTGAGGCAGGCACGGGCTGAGTCGTCGTCGGGAAGGTCTGAAGGCTTTCTATGGCGCGACTATTGCCCGAAACCGGGATAGCGGGAGGTAGGCTGTTGCGAGCGTGGAGTCTAGAACGGCTCCAATGAATTCGATTCTTTGAGTGGGCACTAGAGTGGACTTGCCTATATTGACCATCAGCCCAATCGCTCGAATAGGTCCATGACGATGGCAACATGTCTGGAGACCTGAGCCTCGGAGGTCCCGCGGATAAGCCAGTCGTCTAGGTAGGGAAAGACGCGGATGCGCCGACGACGAGAGGAAGGCGGCCACTACAGCCATACACTTTGTGAAGACGCGTGGGGCAGTGGAGAGGCCGAACGGGAGGACCGTAAATTGGTAGTGTCGATGATGCACCATAAACCGCAGGTACCGTCTGTGCGGAGGGTAAATGGAGATATGAAAGTATGCATCCTTCATGTCGAGAGCAGCGTACCAGTCTCCCGGATCCAGGGATGGGATGATGGTCCCCAGGGACACCATGCGGAACTTCAACTTCTTTAGGAAGGCGTTGAGACCGCGGAGGTCCAGGATGGGTGGAGACCTCCTTTTGCCTTGGGATTAAGAAGTATCGGGAGTAAAATCCCCCTTGCCCCTGAACTCCTCCGGTACCTCCTCTATAGCTCCGATTTCGAGGAGCGTGCGGATCTCCTGCCAGAGGAGTTGCTCGTGAGAGGGGTCCCTGAGAGGGACGGGGAGGGCAGGGGGGAGGGAGGGGGCGAAATAAACTGGAGGTGGTATCCAAACTCCACCGTGCGGTAGGACCCAACGGTCTGATGTTCAATTGGGCCCACGCAGGGAGGAAGGAGGAAAGACGGTTGGAAAATGGGAGAGGATTCCGGGAAAGGACTGGTGCTCTGCTCTCGGGCGCACTTTCAAAAGTTTTGCTTTGGTCCCGCTGATGGTTTGGCGGGACCATTATTTTGGCCTCCTTGAGAACCCGACTGCCGTCTGCGGTTCCCATGACCACGCCTCGTACTAAAGTCTTGTCGAGGCCGGGGCGGGGGGTAAGGGCGCTGCGGTTGGGCCCGGAAGGACCTGCGTTGGGTCTGCGGGGTATGCATCCCAAGGGAATGCATGATAATGCGATTGTCCTTGAGACTCTGGAGTCTAGGGTCCGTTTTCTCCAAGAAAAGGCCCTGGCCCTCGAACGGAAGGTCCTGAATAGTATGTTGCAGCTCGGGAGGTAGACCCGAGGCTTGCAACCATGATATTCTCCACATCATAATCCCGGAGGCTACAGTTCTAGCCGCCGAGTCAGCAGCGTCGAGAGAGGCCTGTAGGGAAGTCCGAGCTACTTTCTTCCCTTCCTCCAGGAGGCTGTGAAATTCTGGCTGGGAGTCCTGTGGGATCAGTTCAGCAAACTTACCCATCGACTGCCAGGTGTTATAATTGTACCTGCTGAGGAGGGCCTGCTGGTTAGCTACCCACAGTTGAAGACTCCCGGCGGAGTAGACCTTACGGCCCAGCAGATCCATCCGTCTAGCCTCCCGCGATTTTGGGGCAGGGGCTTGTTGGCCATGGCACTCTCTCTCATTTACAGATTGCACGACCAGAGAGCACGGAGGAGGATGGGTATATAGATATTCATACCCTTTAGCGGGTACCATATATTTTCTTTCCACGCCTCTGGCTGTAGGAGGGATAGATGCTGGAGACTGCCAAATAGTGTCTGCTTTGGCTTGGATAGACCGAATAAATGGCAGAGCCACGCGAGTCGGGGCATCTGCGGATAATATGTCTACGACTGGGTCCTCCACCTCCGGAACCTCCTCCACCTGCAGGTTGATATTTAACGCAACTTGCCAGAGAAGATCCTGGTGGGTTCGGAGGTCAATCAGGGGCGGGCCCGATGCTGTCGTACTGGCTACTGCCTCATCTGGCGAGGAGGACGATGACAGGCCCGGGACGAGCGGCTCGTGTTGAGGCTCCTGTTCCAGGGGAGCATCGGAATCTGGGAGGACCTGAGGGTCCTGCATCAAAGCCGAAACGACCGTATCTGCTGGAGGAGGATGGCTAATAGTGGCCTCCGGTGCACGATGGTCTGATGGGGCAGACTGAGATGTAACTGTGGATTCGCCCTGGGCGTGGTGAGCCTAGCTGAGAGCGAAGGACAGCAAGACAGGGATAAGGAAAGGTTGCTTTATTCTGCAGAAAAAAGGAGAGTTCTGTACCTTGGTACAAAAAAACTCTACTCCATACAAAAACCAAGACTCTTTTATACACACTCACACACAGGCTTCGGTTGTGTTAGCATTTGATTGGTGGTTAGCAAACCCTGCACTTTTGCAATCTGCTCAGCAAAAGCCAGCTTAGGACCAGCTTCAACTGCCTCAAGACTGATAAGGAAAGACAGTTTAAAAGTTCAGGCTACTGTGTCCATGAGGTGTCCAATTTCTCCTAATGGTTGCCAGCTATTATAAAACTACTAGCTGTTAGGGGGTTGCTGCTGACTGTAAGAAAAGGAAGGAGAAGTCCAGAAACCAAATCAAAAGTTGACATATGCCAGCTTTCTACTGCTTGGGTGATCCTCTGGGGTTGAGTGTGTGAGTCCCCGTAGCCTCCCCCCTCACCCTTGGGTGAGGAGGCTATGGAACTTGGGGAGGAGGGAGGGCAGTTATACAGGGGCAGCAGCGGCAAGTCTGATCTTTCTGCCTCTCCTGCATTAGATCCACCATACAGGGCAGCATGTCAGTTTGCTCCCCCATGAGCTCGACCATAGCATTCTGCCTGCTCTCATCACGCACATTCCTCCTCTCTTCGTGTTCCTGTAATGCATTATGTGACTCCGCAATTGTTTACCACCACGCATTCAGCAGGGCCCTATCAGTGCTGGAGGACCGCATGAGCTCGGCGAACATGTCGTCCCGAGTTCATTTTTTCTGCCTTCTAATCTGGATCAGCCTCTTGGATGGAGTAGATAGGGGCTGCATTGAAACATTTGCACCTGCGGGAGGAGAAAAAGGGAGAGTAGTATTTTAAAAGATACATTTCAGAGAACAAAGGACACCCTGTTTCTCAGTGAAACAGGCAATTCATAGTACACAGCACATCACACGCAGCCGGGCAACAGAATTCAGCGTGCAGCCAGCCATGGTAAACCCTAGGGACATGCGGGTTCTTTTTCTTCCGCATTCATTTCAATGCTTTCAAAGTGCTGGGCCCCCTTTCTCATATCAAGCAATGCCTGGTAGGCTTGCAATATAAAAGGAGGTCCTGCAGCCTCTCTGGGGTGATCACTCCACACAATACACACACTTGCACCCACTGCGTGGCTCCGATGAGGCTCTGAGCAAACAGCCCAGCATGGCTGTGTTTCCCCCACCCCGCCACTGCATGGCTCCGATCAGGCTCACTCGCCAGAAGTACCTTCTCCAGGATCATGGTCCGGGAGACCACCTTGGGAGTGGGGGCGGGAGCTATTGGCTCCTGCATTAAGAATAGTTCCTGGCTAGGGGTGAAAATGGATTCCCCACTTGCCGCCTGTGCACTGTCCTCCTCCTCCTCCTCTTTGTCCTGCAATAACTCATCGTACTGGCTCCGTTCAACTTCCTCCTTGGAGGTATCCACGGACAGTGGTGGGGTAGTGGTGTCGTCACCCCCATAACTGCATGCAGCTCACGGTAGAAGCAGCATGTATGGGGCTGTGACCCAGAGAGCCCATTCGCCTCCCTGGGATTTTGGTACGCTTGCCTGAGCTCCTTGATTTTTGTACAACACTGCTCTGCGTCCCTGGAGTAGCCTCTTTCCGTCATGGCCCTGGAGACTTTAGTGTACATATTTGTGTTCCTTTTTTTTCTTTCTTTTTTTTTTTTTTAACGTAGTCCTGCAATAACAGATTTTTCTCCCCAACATTCGATGAGATCCAGTACCTCCCGTTCGGACCATGCTGCAGCTCATCTGCAAATCCGGGACTGCGTGGTCTCTTGTGATGGTGGTCTCTGTGTGGTTGCCTATGATAGTGGACTGTGCTGCTGGTCACCTGTACTGCTGGTGACCAAACAGGAAATGAAATTCAAAAGTTCCTGGGGCTTTTCCTGCCCACCTGGCTAGTGCATCGGAGTTGAGAGTGTTGTCCAGAGCAGTCACAAGGGAACATTCTGGGACACCTCCGGGAAGCCAATAACTTCGAATTGCATCCACACTACCTTTAATCTGGGATTGCGATCTCGATTTAAGCACTACTCTACTTGCTGAGGTGGAGTACAGAAATTGGATTAAGGAGCCCTTTAAATTGAAGAAACCAGTTTGGTCGTGTGGAAGGAATGATTTTTTTTCTTCGAATTAACTCGGCTAATTCCGAAATAAATGACTAGTGTAGACCAGGCCTGAGAGAGGGAGAGTATAGAAAACAGCAAGAGATCCTTTTGGTTAGTGAGAGAAGGACAGTATAGAAAGCTGCAGGGGGGGACAGAGATCTTACCCTTCTAGCTGCCCCCGGGAAAAGAGGCTCACAGCCCCCAGCATGGTTATCTCTGCCTCTTGGGCGGACCAATTAGAAACTGTTCTACAGCTGCGTCATAGAATTCATTTTCCTGAACCAATCCTATCAATCCAAGATTTTTAAACAATAGCCCTCTCCCTCCCCTCCCCTCACTATCCGCCCCCTTTAACTGCCTTATTCTTATTTGAAAAAACAGGGCCAAAGCATCTTTCCTGAGATGAGAAAGAGAGATATGGTGTATGGGGATAGATGGATAGCTAGATAGATGTGGTGTATGGGGATAGCTAGCTAGATAAACCTATTGGCTTTACGCCCTTTTACATTTTATGGGATTTTTCTGTAATCTCAGCTCCTTGAGTTTTTTCATGGTCCAAAGCGAACAACAACCCTGGAACCCATGCACACATGGAATTGGCATGTAGGAAGGAGCCCAGGAAAGCTGAATTGGGTTCAGATGTGTTATTGACTACAAGCTGGCCAACACATTATAGTTGGACTTTCCCTGCTGACCCAGCAGTGGACCACTCCACCGCTGTTAGGGCCCTGGGCTGGGACGCAGTGGAACGAGAGGGCCTGGGTTCCTCTACCCCCACCACCTCAACGTCAGGAGTGGCAGCCTCCCCACCTAGTTGTCAAGAGGCCTGAATTGGTCTGGCACCCGCCTGAATCCAGCTGCCAGACAGTTGTGCTGACTCTCCAACCAGAGAGCTAACCTCCCCTAGACTGTGACAGCTCTGCTGGACTGTAGGCCAGAGCTCCCCTACTTGACTGCTGCCCCACCCAGATCAAGGGCCAGGCAAATGGACCTCCTGCTGCTCTGCCTGCCTGATTGTAGGCCAGAGCCCCTTCTCGATTGACACCCCACCCTGATTGAGGGCCCCAGGCAAACAGACTCTCTACCGTTACTTGGCCTGACTGCAGGCTAGAGCCATTAACACTGAGCTAATTTTCCCCTGAACCAAGGTACCCTCGGAAGTATCGTAGTGAGGAGCATGGTCTCCCACCCAGATGGACAGGGAGGGAGCTGCAAACCCCTTATGGCCTCTCTTTCTAGTCTCTCGTCTCACAAGCACGCAACCTTCCTGTAAACAGGTTGCGACTCACCACCCGGCGCCTCCTGCTGGTAGCTTTGGGAATTAGCTCTGTCCAGTGGAGCGCCCCCTCCTAGTGGTGTCCCATCCGTTGTTCTGCCCTCTGTTGGTGTCTCTGGACCCACGTTGCTCCCTGCTTGGTGGCGTCCTCTTTGAGGCCACTGTCCTCCAGCAGTGCCCCCTAGTCCATCTGCACCCCCTTCCGGGGATCGATAATCAGCAGTCCCACATTCCAGCTTTTATGTGCAACCACTCGCCCTCAAAGTCTAATCCCTCTTGGCAGGGATCTGGCGTGGTCTGTAATGGCCGCTCCCTACAGCCAATGTCTGGATGTACTGCAAGGAGGAAGGGAGCGCGGTGGGGGACCCAGGCCCGCCCTCTACTCTGGGTCTCGGCCCAGGGACCCTCTGGCATCAGCCTCGCTGTCCTCCTTTTCCTCCTCAGTCTGTTTCCCTGGGCCGCTCCCCCTACGGCCCCTTGCACCCGCTAGGCCCTTCCCCTCAGGGCCTGCAGCCTGGCAGCTAGGGGCTAGGCCTTCTAACCTCCCTGAGCCTGCCCAGCACTGCGCTGTCCACAGTGCTAGTCTCCCCTTTGGAGATTGACCTTCCCCTCTCAAAGGCCTGGGACAGACTGACTGCTCCCTTCTCTGGGCAGCCTTTATATACCACTGAGCCTGGCCCTGATTGGCTGTCTACAATCTGAGCCCTGATTGGCTCCCCATTAGCCCTTTCCTAATTGGCTCCCAGGCTGCACAGGCTCCCTGGCCTGCCCCAGCCCATTCTCACAAGGAGTGGGGCAATCCGCCCCACTACACTTCCCCTGACCAAACACAGAAAAATAATACAAAATAAATTTTCAAAGGGGCCGACAGCGCCGGAATTGGGGACGGGGCGTGGAAACCTGCCAAAACTATATGGTGATGAAAGCTATCAAGTGGTTAACTACCCACATGCAGCCTCCCCCGCCCCCCTGTACATAACAATCCTGTTTCATTGTGATGTATTTGTAACGAGGCGGTGTGGCTCCCCTCCTCCCCAGGGAGGGTTGAGCCCCATCAGTCACCTATAGGGGCGGGGCCACTGAGCGGTAGTCCCGACCCTCAGAGGGTCAAGCAGCGACCTGGAAGCATAAAAGCCAGCCTTCAGCCCTCGGAGCCCAGCCGCCGTCAGGAGCAGACTTGCCAGCGGGTGCTCGTGACTGGGAAGCTGCTGAGGTCCGAGGCCAGTGCCCTGACTGGCCAGAGCTTCCCTGCGCCCGCTACGACGAGGAGCTGCCAGAGCTGCCCCGTCCCTGCTGCTACCCTGAGGAACCCCCAGAGCAAGCCTGGCCGGACTTCCCGGGGGCCCCTTTGACCAGAGCTATTGAAACTGTTTGTTTGGTCCCTGCCCGAACCAAGGGCTGGGCCCCCTTTGACTGTGCTACTGCTCGGTCCTGCCCCCAAAGGACCAGAGCTATTGAAACTGTTTGTTTGGTGCCCCGCCCGAACCAAGGGCTGGGCCCCCTTTGACTTTGCTACTGCTCGGTCCTGCCCCAAAGGACCAGAGCTATTGAAACTGTTTGTTTGGTGCCCCGCCCGAACCAAGGACTGGGCCCGCTTTGACTGTGCTACTGTTCGGTCCTGCCCCAAAGGACCAGAGCTATTGAAACTGTTTGTTTGGTGCCCCGCCCAAACCTAGGGCTGGGCCCCCGTTGACTGTGCTGCTGTTCGGTCCTGCCCACAGGGTCTGAACTATCTGAACTGTTGGCGCCAGCCTCGAGGACAGAGGCTCTCGAGCGACGGGTCGAGGCCGGTGTGGCTCCCTTCCTCCCCAGGGAGAGTTGAGCCCCGGCGACACCTCGTTTACAACTGGTACCAGAAGTGGGGACTCGGAACCTCTCGCCCCTGTGAGAAGGGGCTGATAGGAGGCCGGTGGAATAACCAGCCCTCCCTAGCCGGGGACATGGATGTCAAATGGCTCTTCCAGCTGTTAGCGGAAAGCCAGGAGCGACCGCAGGCGGCGCAACTGCGGCAGCAGCAGCAGGCCGCCCACCTCGAACAGCAACAACAGCGGGATGCCACGCACCTCCAGCAGCAACAGCAGCAACATGCTGCTCAGCTGGAGCACCAGCAACAACTGATGCAGCAATTAGGGAGCCAGCTGCAGTAGCTCCTCGGGCCTGTGTCCTGCTCCGCCGGCGGGTCCACGGAGGAAGATGCCGGGGGTTCCCGTCCGCCTGCCCCCCTGCGCCTGACCAAGATGGGCCCGGGGGACGACCCCGAGGCCTTCTTGGTCACTTTTGAGCATGTGGCCCTTTTCGCGGGGTGGGCCCGAGACCAGTGGGCCACTCTCTTGGCCCCGTACCTGACCAGACCGGCCCAACTTGCCTATCGCGGGCTGGCGACGGAGGAGGCCAAGGACTATGATCGGGTGAAGGCGGCAGTCCTGGACGCCTTGGATGTCAGTCCCGAGATCTTCAAACAACGGTTCCAGGGCCAGACCTACCCGACAGGCGCCCGTCCTTGACTGATCGCCCAACGGGACTGTCCCGAGATGGAATGTGACTATGGGCAGGTCTGTGCAGGGGAAGGCCGGGCCCGACAGCCCCAGCCCCCCAAGCTCACGATCCCAGTGGTCGTGGGAGACCAAGCCACAACAGCCCTAGTTGACTCGGGCTGTGGCCAAACACTGGTCCGCCGGGCTCTGGGACCACCGATTGACCCCAGTCTGGGGCCAATCCATTTGCAGTGCATCCACGGGGATGTCCGACCCTACCCGAGTGCCCGGTCCCGACTGACTGTAAATGGCCTAACTTGCTCGTTGGTAGTCGGCCTGGCCCCCTGACTAGCCTACCCCATGATTCTGGGATGAGATTGGCCTGCCTTTGAGGGGCTCCTCTGGTCTGTACTGGCCTTGGAGGCCGAACCCCAGGAACCCCCATTGGAGACAGAAGAAGACCCCGAGGAGGTTGAGGCTGGAGACTCGGGGGCTGAAGCTCCGCGGGAGGAAACCCCCTCCGAGCCCCGTTTTGATATGGACTTCTGTCGAGACCAATGCGCCGATCCCACTCTCAGTCGGGCCTACGAGCAACTCGCGGCAGTTGATGGATCAGTTGTTGACCCTCATCGGGCCACGCAGTGGCCACACTTTGAACTCCGGCGGGACAGACTCTATTGGGTCGAGCGGGACCTCCGCACGCGGGAGCCACGGATGCAACTTCTTGTGCCCCCCTGTCACTGACGGGCCGTGCTGAGCCTGGCCCATGATATACCAGCAGTGGGACATCTGGGGCACGAGAAGACACTGGCCCGGATTCGGACCCTATTCTACTGGCCGGGACTTGATGGGGACATGAAGCGATACTGTAACTCCTGTCCGGAGTGTCAGTTGGCCGCCCCGCCTCGGGTACCCAAGGCGCCCTTGGTCCCCATGCCACTGGTCGAAACTCTGTTTGAACGAGTCGCCATGGACCTGGTGGGCCCACTTCCCTGGAGCGTGGCCGGTTTTCAGTACATCCTAGTCCTTGTCGACTACGCCACCCGGTTCCCGGAGGCTACTCCCCTGCAGAGTATCACAGCCCGGACCATCGCGGGCGAGCTCGTGAAAGTGTTTTCCCGCGTGGGGTTGCCTAAAGAAATCCTTGCCGACCAGGGCACTAACTTCACATCCTGGTTACTGAAACAGGTCTGCAGGCTCTTGTGGGTAAAGCAACTCCACACCTCCGTCTACCACCCCCAGACTGATGACTTGGTAGAATGGTTTAATCGTACCCTCAAGAACGTGCTGAAAAGGTTTCCACCTGACGAGCTATGCCACTGGGACCAACTCCTACCGCCTCTGCTACTAGCTATTCGGGAGGTCCCCCAGGCGTCAACTAGGTTCTCCCCCTTCGAACTCTTGTATGGGTGGAGGCCGCGGGGCCTCCTAGACTTAATGAAGGAGACGTGGGAGCAATCGACTTCCCCAACCCAGGGCCTCCTCCAGTACGTCTTTCGGCTGCGGGAACACCTTACTCAGGCGGGAACCCTGGCGCGGGAAAACCTGAAGACCGCCCAAGAGAGGCAGGAGTGGAGGTATAATCAGGAAGCGCAGGAGCGAGAGTTCGCTCCCGGAGACCGGGTTCTGCTGCTCCTGCCCTCCAGTGAATCAAAGTTACTGGCCTATTGGCAGGGCCCCTACGAGGTAACGCGGAAAGTGGGACCCGTTAATTTTGAGATTCGCCAACCGGGCCGCTAGAAGGAGAAGCAGCTCTACCATGTCAACCTGCTGAAGCCGTGGCGTGATCGGGAGGGTCTGTTGATCGACCCGTGCCCTCCAGAATTAGAGCTGGGACCGGAGGTGGCCCAAACGGCGGACTTAACGGAGCCCTCGCTGGGGTGCTCCCTGACGGATGAACAGCGCAAACAGGCCAAATGCCTCCTGTGGGCGTTCCGGCGGACCTTCATGGCGCTCCTGGGCTACACGACCTTAACTTGTCACACAGTCCAAACCGACCCCGGGAAGATCATCCAGGAAACCGCCCGGCCGTTGCCGTTCCGAATGCGTCAGGAAGTCGAGGAGGAGGTCCAGGCCATGTTGGCCGTGGGGGTGGTCGAGCCGTCCCAGAGTGAGTGGCGCAGTCCGGTGGTCCTGGTGCCCAAACCAGACGGCACCCGCTAGTTCTGCATAGATTTCCGGAAGGTCAACGCCATATCACGCTTTGACGCCTACCCGATGCCCCGGGTCAACAAGCTGCTGGGCTGCCTCGGGGAGGCCCGGTTTATTACCACGCTAGATCTTAGCAAGGGTTACTGGCAGATCCCGCTTGAGGAGGCTTCCAAAGAGAAGACTGCCTTTGCCACCCCGTCGGGACTTTATCAGTTCACACGGATGCCCTTCGGCCTCCATGGGGCCCCCGCAACGTTTCAGCGGCTCATGGACCATCTCTTGCGGCCACATCAGGAGTACGCAGCCGCATACCTAGATGATGTGGTGATCTATAGCCGCTGCTGGGAAGACCATCTGAACCAGGGTCGTGGCGGTTCTCAGAACCCTGCGGCAGGCGGGATTGACGGCGAACCCTAAGAAGTGTCGAATAGCCTGGCAGGAGACCACCTACCTCGGCTATACCATCGGGCAAGGACAAATAAAACCCCTCGTGGGGAAGGTACAAGCCCTCGCCGAGTGCCCCACGCCGACAACAAAACGACAGGTGTGACGATTCCTGGGACTCGTGGGATATTACCGCCGGTTTATCCCGCAGTTCGCGTCCATTGCCGCACCGTTGACCGGGCTGTTAACTAAGAATAGCCCTCGGCAGATACAATGGACCCCTGAGTGTGAGGCGGCCTTCAGAATGCTCCAAAGCTGCTTATGTCGGGAATCCATCCTGTATAGTCCCAATTTTAATAAACCGTTCATCCTCCAGACGGATGCGTCTGAGGTCGGCCTAGGGGCGGTCCTGTCTCAGGAGGGGGATGGCAGAGACCACCCAGTACTCTACCTAAGCCGGAAACTATTCCCCCGAGAGAGGAACTATGCAGCAATTGAAAAGGAGGCCCTCGCAGTAAAGTGGGCCTGCGAGGCCCTTCGGTTCTTCCTCCTGGGCGCCCCGTTCACTCTCATCACAGACTACGCCCCCCTTCAATGGCTCATGCGCATGAAGGACAACAACGCCCGCATCATGCGCTGGTAGCAGGCCTTGCAGCCCTATGCGTTTACCATCCAGCATCGGGCTGGCAAAGACCATGCTAACGCGGACTTCCTCTCCCGCCTCGAAGAGATGGAACCGCCTGGCCCCGACGAGCGGAAGCCAGACTTGGGGGGGTGGGGAGGCATGTAATGAGGCGGTGTGGCTCCCCTCCTCCCCAGGGAGGGTTGAGCCCCATCAGTCACCTATAGGGGCGGGGCCACTGAGCGGTAGTCCCGACCCTCAGAGGGTCAAGCAGCGACCTGGAAGCATAAAAGCCAGCCTTCAGCCCTCGGAGCCCAGCCGCCGTCAGGAGCAGACTTGCCAGCGGGTGCTTGTGACTGGGAAGCTGCTGAGGTCCGAGGCCGGTGCCCTGACTGGCCAGAGCTTCCCCGCGCCCGCTACGACGAGGAGCTGCCAGAGCTGCCCTGTCCCTGCTGCTACCCTGAGGAGCCCCCAGAGCAAGCCTGGCCGGACTTCCCGGGGGAATTGCCGGACCTGCCGCCCAGCCCTGACTGGGAGGAACCTATGGTGCTGGACCTCCCTGGAGCGGACACCATGGACCAGGTAGACACGGAGGGGGATATCGGAAGTAGCCCGAGGGCAGCTGACTCTAGTCAGGCTGCAGATGTCCCGATACCCATGTCAGTGTGTTTCGGTCAGGATCCCCACTGACCACCTTCAGCGGTGACAGCTGCTACTAGGGCCTCGGGCTGGAGTGGGTGGGCCTGCGTTCCCCCTGCCACCCGTCCCCGGGTGGCAGAATCCCCCTCTCCCCAGCCTAAGGAGGCTATTTAAGCAGAGCTATTTGAACTGTTTGTTGGTGCCCCGCCCGAACCAAGGGCTGGGCCCCCTTTGACTGTGCTACTGCTCTTTCCTGCCCCAAAGGACCCAAGCTATTGAAACTGTTTGTTTGGTGCCCCACCCGAACCTAGGGCTGGGCCCCCGTTGACTGTGCCGCTGTTTGGTCCCGCCCACAGGATCCGAACTATCTGAACTGTTGGCGCCAGCCTCGAGGACAGAGGCTCTCGAGCGACGGGTCGAGGCCGGTGTGGCTCTCCTCCTCCCCAGGGAGGGTTGAGCCCCGGCGACACCTCGTTTACAGTATTTTAATCCTTTTATTCATTTTCTTTATTAAATAACTGTATTTACAGTAATATAGCAAGATATAAAATATATACACATCTTGTCCTGTACACAGAACACAGACCGCTCCACTGGATCCCACAACCCATACAGAGAGAAAGCCATAGAAAGTGTTGACATCTTCAAAATCATCTCAGGGCAAGAAAATGCACCTGCTGTTTGCAACACTTGTATAGTACAGACACAGGGTGAGGGCTAGACTAAGTGACCACAGTTAGTCCTGCTCCATCTCTACTGTCTGGGTTTCCATCTACAGCTGTTCACACTCAAAATGCAGGACAGGGGTAAGCTTAGCCCATCACCAAAAGAACCTTAATGTAAAGCAGTGCTCCTTCCTGTGCCTGGTGGGGATCACGCAGACAGACCACACCCCATGCTGGGCATTGTCCCAGGGTAAAGCAGGGCTGTAGTGTAAGGTGGAGGAGGCCCTGGACGAACAGGGTGAGGCATGGGACAATGCAGGGCTGGGCACCAGAAGAATCGCCAGGTGGAACTTTGGGGTATGGCAGGGAGGGGTGGAACGAGCCCCGCTCTGGGTCAGTCCCAGTGCCATTGGCCCACTGCCTTTGAAGAGGCCACCGCTGAAGGCCATTTGTCCTACTCCCCTGGGTCCCGCAACCCAGCTCTCCCTGGAGAGAAACTTTGCCTTGAAATCTTAAAGCCAGCGACTTTGTTGTTAGGGCTGAAGGGGGTGGTGGCACGGGAGACACTGACCATGCGATGACACCAGTCAGCTCAGAGAGAAATCTGTCCCTTGTGCTCTTTGGGGCATCATACCTTTAGCAGGGGTCAGCGGGAGGTGGAAGGGCTAGGTGTAAAGGATCAGGAAGGAAGTAGGGTCCTGGGAGAGGGTCAGTGCCGGGACATCCCGTTGCTCATGAGAATCCGCCTTCCAAGTAGTGCAGCCCCAGGTCTGTAACCCTTACGCTGGGCCGCACTGCAAAGCGAAGCCTCCCGCCGAGCCACATGGCCCTACCCAACTTAAGGGCTGCAGAGCAGGGCCCTCGGAAGGGCGGTTACTACTGTGTCCTGAGGAGCATGAGGGATGGGGCCCCTCAGAACCACAGGCTTCCCCCAAGGCTTTCGAGGGTAAAGGAGTCGGCTTCTGAAGTGGACACTGCCCTGTCACCAGTGATTAGAGGGAATGGGCTAGTACTCTGGCTCTGTGATGCTAACAGCTAATCTGGGGCCTGAAAGGGGTGAGCCGTGGGGTGCTAGACCAGTCTGGGTTCTGTGTAAAGTGGGGCTTTCTTGAGACTGGAGTGCATTTACAACAAAGCATCTTTTGTTAGTTTGGCCTTTGCCTTCACTGGTGTCCAATGAGGCAGAAATCCAGTTCAGGAGAGACCACACTGATTAGAATCAGAACCCCAGACGGCCTGAAACCAGAAGGTCCAATTCTCTGCATTAGGCAATGGACTTGCAGACAGAGCCCACTGCCATATAAACAGGTCTTCCCCACCAGGTTGGAGCTGCTCCAGAGTAGCCCCAGCTGCTGCGTGCTGGGTGGTTCAGTGAGATGGAGAACAAGGGTCAATGGTCTCAAGTTGCAGTGGTGGAAGTCTAGGGCCTTGTCACCAGCAGTTACAGGACCGCTCAGAGTTCTGAAGGGAAACCGCTGTTGTGTGTTTACACTGTCAGTTGACTGCGCAATAGCATGCTCACACTTGTGGCCCTTGCAGTGGTGCACTCTGGGCAGCTATCCCACAAAGCACCTCTTCCTCTTCTGCCACTAGGAGTTGTGGGACGATAGAGGGGGTCACAGGGCATCCTGGGTCCTGTCCCAGTGCCCCATGATGCATTGCTTCGCATCCCAGCAACGATAACAGCAGCTAGTACATATGGCTCCTCCGACAATGGGACTCAGCTCAGTCAGTGCGGGAACTATTCCACTGCCCCCCTAGGCTGGACAAACGACATCGCCCCAGGGATACATTTCTATATGCACAAGATACAGAACAAGTTACACATCACTCTTGACATCTTGAAGGGAACCCCTGCTATGTAGCAAGGTACAAACCTCTACTGTAGCAAGGTGCTATCTCTCACCTTGTACATGTTAGTTTGAACAAAACAATCTATCCTCATATTACCCTTTTGGCCATGTCATTTGGATGGGTCATAGCCTGTTCCTTTATCTGTGTGGAATCCTGCAAGTAGTGAATGTTCTGATCTCTAGTGTAGTACCTTTTAGGTACTATCTTTCATGAGCATCAGCCCTCTTGCCAGCTCTGTGTAGCAGAGCCCGTCCTCTGCCTCACAGCTTCACTTTGCTTGATGTTAGCAAGTCTGAAACAATTACTTAGTTCAGGCGCTTAGGCCTCATACCAGCGCTCAGATACAAGGTTCTAATCTCAGGGCCTTTCTTACACAGTCTCTGTGTTGCAGAACAATGCTGCTTCTGTAAAATGTTGCATTTAACTTCAGAGATGACCTTGTGGAGCCCCTAGCCTCCCTCTCCGTTATCGCAGCTGAAAGGCTGCGCAGAATGAAAAGCAGCCATGCAGACTAAGGAAGGACTTTCTGCAACGAGTTATGATGCACCCCGCTGCATAGAAATCAGGAATTGAAGGAGTGCGGGAAGAGCGAGAAAGAGGATTGAAAGGAAAGGCAGCACTGGAAATGATGCGCAGAAGCCGCTTTTAAATATTATGGAGCGCCAACCGTACACACTCCAGCAATACTAGCACTATGAACTGAGCAATTGTAAACATTCATATTGCCATTGTCGGCACAACACCACCTAGCATTACAAGCCTGCACTGCCAAGCATACAACAGAATATTAGTGGCTTCAGCGTTCAAATTGCTTGCCTCCAGGCATCCCTGGATCTTAATGGCTCTGGCGCGTTGCCCCATTTAATAGCCTTGGTCTCAGGCTGTTCAAAGCTCAGTCTCCAGGTTCTGAGCCTCAGTGTCTAGGCCTGAGTGAAGCTTTCACCCTTCCCTTCACAAATATGGAGTGTACGGCAACGTGGTGATAAACATTGAATTATTGTCATCAGCGCAGGTCCAGCTTCCATATAGGCAGCACCAAGTGGGCCTTTAAACGGCCAAAAAGCACACTCTAACAATCATTCACACTTGCCAGCCTGTTTTTGAACCACTTGCGGCTGTCAAAGTGGCGTCCGTATGGCTTCATATAGCCACGGCCATTAAGGGGTCGTGGGGTCTCCAGGATCACTAATGGGCATTTCGACTTCCCCTAAGTGATCTGATTCAGGAAGAAAAGTCCCTGCTTGCAGCTTTCCTTGAACAGGCCAAGTGTCCAAAAGATGAGTGCGAACAGGCACCCTTGGCCGGACACGCTGGCGCTATATGTCTTTGAAAACGCCGACAGTGGATCACAAGCAACTGAGAACCATTGGAAATACCCCTTCTGATTAATGTACGCGGTGGCTAGGCGGTCTGGTGCCGGAATTGGAATGTGTGTGCCATCTATCACCCTCTGCAGTTAGGGAAGCCCATGTGTGGCAAAAGCCATCCCACAATGTCACACGCAGGTTGCCAGAGGCAGCGGTCTTTTGAGGTGGTTTGTAATGGCCCTGCACGCTCCGTCAACATAGTCCAACAGTCGACCTTTCCATCCGAATGTTAGTGACCAATTGGTAGGCAGTCTGGGTAAGCCAGCTTCTACAATGGCAATTGCCGTGCTCTTCTCAACACCAAGGCAGCCCTCAAGCTCGTGACCCTTGCACTGCAGGGCTGGGGCAAGCTCATCACAACATCCCATGGAATGTGGCTTTCCTCATGCAAAAGTTTTGCACCTCGCTCTCATCCCAGACGTGCATGGAACAAATGTGATGCCAACCTACCCAGTGTTGTTTCCCGAGGCCCAAAAGCGGTGTCCACTGTGGTCAGCACCTCCGTGACGTGTCACAAACCAATCTCGGTGTCATAGCTAGTACATGCGCGAGATCAATGTCGCCCTCCTTTTGCCTGTAAGTTTAAGAAGAAGAAACTCCACTGCACTTGTGACGTTTAGTCGAGCGAGCCAGGCAACACTGGTCAAACAGCTCGAGAATCCATTCCTGGAGCTTGAGCAGCTCGAGATGCAGCCTGAAGAGCAGGCTTGCAGTAGCACAAACCGTTGAAAAAATGCTCGCAATATGCAGACGGGAAATACAGGTACAGGAGCACCTTGGACTACGTTTGCTGGGGAGCTGGAGCCTGTGCTTTTCTTCGACAATAAACCTGGCCGACGTGCCTTCGTACCTTACTAGACTCTGTGGTCATTGGGGGTTCTCTTCGGGTCTGCTGTGTCAGCTGTCTGCGCAGAGCTGGGGCAGCACACAGAGGGAACACACGCATGCAGCCGAGTGATACCAACAAGGAGACAGCAGAGCACCACACCGGTAGCATCTGACAACACACTTCTGACAACAGAGACCACTGATTCAGTGATAAAAAAAACAACAAAACAGCCAGTATTCACACACCTGTCACTAACTGATTGACCTAGGCAAGCACACATGAGCCACAAGACCCCCCAAATGACAAGTAGCTGCAGGGGCAGGGTAAATCAATGTTCCTGGACCCTACTGTACACTGTACACATGGCTCTTGGAGAGCCAGCACCGTAAGGGGTGGGGAGGGCTGATAATCATTCTTGTCCCCACATTTTCCACAGGATGTGATCATTATGGAAGATATGTCGCTGCTGAGGGTGAGCAGGGAATCAGGGGAGGATCTTCTCCAAGACTGCGGCTTCCGCCCTGGCCCTTATGTGGCTCGCCTCTGTGCAGTAATGGTTCCCTCCCCCCACCCCCCAGTGACAGCACAGTCGTGTGGGAAAGTTACCGTTAATGGGGCAAGAAACAAAGCAGCTCTGCCGAAGAACTTACTGGGCAATCCGCTGCTGCATCTCCATGAGAGTTTCCTGGAGATCTCAGAGGCAGATTCCCATGAACTGAGGGAGTCAATCAACAGCCTGTTCTGCCACTCAGACTGAGCATGTGGGGGTATGTGCATCACACAGAGACAAGCCTGCTTTCTGCAACCCTCCTGTCCCCAACAACTCCACTTACCAGTGGCCTCTTCTCCTGTTTGCTTTGCCGACATCTGACAGCTGTGACTGGCTAGGCTTCTCCAGGGGTAGAAAAGACCTCCTGGCTTCATGCATCTCTGACCTCCGAGTCGTCCTCTGCCTCTGGGTCCCCTTCTCACTCCACATCGTCGTCCCAGATTTCCTCCACTTGGCTCTGTCCATTCTCCACTGGCACGCAAGCCACTGATGTATCCACAGTCCTGTTAGCAATGGAGGTGGGGTCGCTGCTGAGTATCGCATCCAGCTCTTTGTAGAACCAGCAGCTCGTGGGCACAGCAGCGGAGCGGCAGTTTGCCTCCTGCGCCCTGCAGTAGGTATCCCACAGCTCCTTCACTTTGACCCTGCACTGCAGTGTGTCCCGGTCATGGCCCCTTTCTGTCATGCATTGTGAAATGTGTCCACAGTTCCTACAGTTGGAGCGCAGCTGGGACCGAACAACCTCCTCTCCCCAAATGCTGATGAGGTCCAGCAGCTCGGCATTGCTCCAAGCGGGGGATCGCCTGGTGCGTGGAGCAGGCATGGCCACCTGGAAAGATGCGCTGAGATCATTGCACATATCACCAAGCAAACAGGAAGGGGACTTTCAAAATTCCAAAGGAATTTACAGGGTGGGAATGACAATTGGTCACCTGAGGGCAAGGAAGTAGAGTTCAAACCGATGACCAGAGAGATGAGAACAGGCATTGTGGGACACCTGCCGGAGGCCAGTCTCAGTGCTGTAAATTGACCAGAGTGTCTACACTGGCACCGCAGCACCATAGCCCTGGTGCAGAAAGCTGTATGCCTCTCGTCGGGGTGGGTTTTCTACAGCGCTGCAACTGCACAGTTTCTGTGCACCAAGTGGCTTAGCAGTGTGTACACCTCGGGAGTTACAGCGCTCAAAGCTGCTTTACTGCGCAGAAACTTGCCAGTGTAGACAGGGCCTAGGCTGGATTTCACTAGGAGGGTGGTGAAGCACTGGAAGGGGTTACCTAGGGAGGTGGTGGAATCTGCAGCCTTAAGAGGTTTTTAGGGCCCAGTTTGACAAAGCCCTGGCTGGGATGATTTAGTTGGGATTGATCCTGCTTTGAGCAGAGGGTTGGACTAGATGACCTCCTGAGGTCCCTTCCAACCCTGATCTTCTATGATTCTAGGACAGTGCAGACTGGAAGGCTGGGAATGAAAAACCCAGACCAGCCACAGGCTGCAGAGCTTAACTTGCATGTGCAGGGCCTGTAAGACCCCACACAATCCTCTACCCACTCATCACCATCATTCCCTGGGGTCTCAGGCAGGGAGGGGCAGCCTGGCTCTCTCCTTCTCCCAGGCTTTGGCAGTGTCTCAGCTTAGAAAACACCTAGGCCTGGAATAGGTCTCAGGAGCATTGGCAGAGCTGTGTGCGGGGAGCCCATAGCTGGGATGGCAGGGGGCTGCAGTGGGGCAGGATGTGGGGCACTGGCACAGCTGTGAGGGGAATTCCAGCCCTGGAATAGCAGGGTCAGGCCGTGCTGATGTGTCTACCTTGAACTGGCCCATTGGCCTCCAGAACAGCACGTTGTTTGCCTTTGGTCTAACAGCTCTGGGGCTGAGTCACTGCCAGGCTGCAGCCAAGGCTTTAATGACAGCAAGAGACTCTTCTGTGAGCTCCCACCAAATCATGTCTAAGTGTTTACTAAACATCTTTCAGTGAGCCCAGGGCGGGCGCAGGGCCAGACCTCAGGCACTGGCTGTGCTGCAACAGGGAACCATGGCAGCTGGACAGAGACTTTGGGCAACCAAACCACCCATCTCGCTCGGGCACAAACCTGCCTCCTTCAGGCAGGCCCTGCCCTTTGACTCTTGCCCTGCTGGGCTTCTCAGGAAGAGTGGCAGCTTTTGCTGCTGCCCAGGTGAGTTTGCATCTGGGCCATGGATGCCGTGTAGGCTCCCTGCACGTTCAGGCTGGTGTTGAACTGGAGGAGGATGTGGAGGGAGGGAGGCACGAAGCAGAAAGGTCAGTGATGATGATGGGGGAGCCAGTTGGCTTACAGCCAGAAGGCAGCAAATCTGAACCTTCAGCTACAGGACTCCATCCATATTCAGCTGCCCTGTGTTCCCAGCAAATGGCACCTTGAAGAGGACTTGATGCTCTTGGTCTCAGTTCAAAGTTGGAGAGGAATCCTTCCTTTGTCCTGCCTACTGCAATGCAAGTTCTTTAGGGCAGTGTACCTATTGGGTTTTGTAACCAGGCGGTGTGGCTCCCCTCCTCCCCAGGGAGGGTCGAGCCCCGTCAGTCACCTATAGGGGCGGGGCCACTGAGCAGTAGTCCCGCCCCTCAGAGGGTCAGGAGGCGACCCGGAAGCATAAAAGCCGGCCCTCAGCCCTCAGTTGGAGCCCAGCCGCCGTCAGGAGCAGACCTGCCAGCAGGTGCTCGTGACTGGGAAGTTGCTGAGGCCCGAGGCCAGTGCCCTGACTGGCCAAAGCTTCCCCGCGCCCGTTACGACGAGGAGCTGCCAGAGCTGCCCCGTCCCTGCTGCTACCCTGAGGAGTCCCCGGAGCAAGCCTGGCCGGACTTCCCGGGGGAGCTGCCGGACCTACCGCCCAGCTCTGGCTGGGAGGAACCTATGGTGCTGGACTTCCCAGGAGCGGACACCACGGACCAGGTAGGCACGGAGGGGGATATCGGAAGTAGCCTGGGGGCAGCCGACTCCAGTCAGGCTGCAGATGTACCGATACCAATGGCAGCGTGTTGCGGTCAGGATACCCACTGACCACCTTCAGCGGTGACAGCCGCTACTAGGGCCCCGGGCTAGAACGCAGTGGAGTGGGTGGGCCTGCGTTCCCCCTGCCACCCGTCCCCGGGTGGCAGAATCCCGCTCTCCCCAGCCTAAGGAGGCCATTTAAACGGAGCTGATTGTAGCGAGGGGGGTCCCCTCCCTCCCGCTCCTGAGACTGGGCATAGGCTAAGGACCCTACAGCCCCAGGCAGAGGCCCGGCCGCCTATCCCCGCCCCTAGGAAGCCAAGGGGCGGGACCGGAAGTGCAAGGCCCCCTCGGCCTGTTCCTGCCCACAGGAAGTCAGGGGGCGGGACAGGAAGTATAAAACCCCGGTCCCAGCCCTCAGTTAGAGGGAGGCCGCCGGAGAAGGCAGACGTGGGTGCCCGAGCTCCCGGCTTACCCCTCGCTCGGTATCCAGAGGGGTCCTGGCCTGACCTCCCCTGGGGCCAGCACCCAGGAGCGGTGGCCGGCGCGATCGGACGCTCAGCCCATGCGAGCAGGACCTGGATCGGCACCTCCGCGACCCGGCTACCCCGAGGACGGGACCGGCCTGCCAACACCAGGACATGAGAATTTGGATCGGACCGCCTGGCCCGGTACCCCGAGGACTGGGACTAGACCCGCTGTCCGAGCCAGCTAGAGGAAACCGCTAGGTCTGGGAAATTAAACCACTTGAACGACCCCAGCGAAGCAGGCGTTACCCAGAGCGGCTGGAGGTTTGGAAGACAGCCCGGGAGGCGACTGAACTACAGATCAAGGCTCGCAAGAAGCCGAGCCGATGTTCGTGTGCGCATCGCCAGGATCCCACTGACCCTCCGGTCTGTGTTATTTGGTGAAGAACCTGTACTAACCCGGTCAGTTGTGTCTTCAGGACACGGATCCACTGACCGCACTTAAGCGGCGACACGCCAAGCTACTAGAGGCCCAGCGGGCTGAACCGGCACGTGGGACAGTGGAGGGCTGCGTTCCCCCTGCCACCCCTTTAAGGGATGGCAGAACTACGCCCCCTTCCTTGCGTCGATCACTTGATGCCTCCAATTTTGAGACGACCTGCCCTGCCCCAAACAGAGCGACCCAGAACCGTGGGTAGTCCATGCCCTGCCCAAAGGGCCGGAGCCCTTAGACTGTGGTAGCCCTGGCCTGCCCCGAAGGGCCCGGAGCCCAAGACTGTGGAGCCCTGACCCTGTCCACGAAGAAGGCCAGAGCCCCTAGACTGCGTATTGCTCTGCCCTGCTTCACAGGGCCAGAGCCCCTAACCTGTTGTTCGTTGCCCCGTCTTACCTAAGGGCTTGGACTACAGACTCCATTCGCTCAGCCCCTGCGACCCGGGGCTGAGCCGCGGCAAAGGCCGTTACACTGATATAACTGTGTTTGGTGCCCCGTCCGAACCAAGGGCTGGGCCCCCTTTGACTGTGCCACTGCTCAGTCCTGCCCCAAAGGGCCCGAGCGACCCGAACTATTGACAGCTCCACCCTGAACCAGGAGGGTTGGAGCTGATATAACTGTGTGTTTGGTGCCCCGCCCGAACCAAGGGCTGGGCCCCCTTTGACTGTGCCGCTGTTCGGTCCCACCCACAGGGCCCGAACTACCTGAACTGTTGACGCCAGTCCCGAGGACAGAGGCCCTCGAACAACGGGTTGAGGCCAGTGTGGCTCCCCTCCTCCCCAGGGAAGGTCGAGCCCCGGCAACACCTCGTTACAGGTTTCTAGGAAGTGGACGGGCAGAAGCCCGCCCACTGCTAAAGGTTCCCCCCCAGCCGAAGGGGAGGAGCCACAGGACCTCAAAAACCCACTAAGTCTGGGGGACAACTAATAAAAGAACAGGGACAGGAGTGAGGTCAAAGGGTCATAAGAAGGGAGCCTGACGAGGACACCGAGCAGAGAACCCCGGACAGCACCCACTGCTCCTCAAAGGCATCAAGGGAGCCAGTGGACGCAGCCCAGAGGAACTCTGCCTGGATACGTGAACGGACTAAGGATCGGAAACAAGCTCCACAGTCACCGGAGTCTCCATCGGCCAACCTCCTCTCCCTGGTCGTGTAGATGGCCATTTTAGCCAGGGCAAGGAGGAGGTTGACCAGGAGATCCCGGGACTTCGTGGGGCCATGGATAGGGAGTGCGTAGAGAAGGAGGTGAGGGGAAAAGTGCAGCCAGAAACATAATAGGATGTTGATGAGGAGCCGGTATAGGGGCTGCAACCTGGCGCACTCTAAGTAAACGTGCGCCAGGGTCTCCCTCACACCGCAGAAGGGGCAGATGTCTGGGACAGGGGTAAACCGCACCAAATACACGTCCGTGCTCACGGTTTAGGGCAGTGTAGCGGGGTGGTCCCCCACTCCTGCCTGGGAGGGCTGCAGTGCTAAAAGCAGCAGAGGGCTGCAGCTCTAAAAGCTGGACTTATTGGGGAAGCGGCCGCAGCTGGGCCACACCCCAATCTGGCCACAGCTGACCTGTATAAAACGACTGGGAACCAGGAGCTCAGACACTTTCCCTCTGCATTCAGAGGGAGCTGGGCCTGGTTGCAGGGAGCTAGAGAAAGGGTACCTGAGTGGAGCAGGGCTGGGGAAAGGCAAAGGAGCTGGGGAGCTCCAGCCTGGAAAGCCCCAGGCTGCGGCCTAACACAAGGCCAACAGGTACTGGGGGTTGCAAAGGGTAGGCCAAGGCAGCTGGTCCAAACCCTCCTTGTCAGTGATGAGTAGGCTGATACTGCAGGCTGCCCCAGGGCTTGGGGCTAGACGATGACTGGCAGTAGCCTTATACAGAAGTGAGGTGGGAATAGTGGGTGGGGTTACCTGGGGGGGGGCACCCTAAGACTGAGGTGTTACTGCCATGGGGCAGTGCCTCAGAGAAGAGAGCACCGGGTCCAGGAGGGACATGGGGGCCAAGTGGCAGGTGGATCACTGGCCTGCAGAGGGCACTCTGGGCTGGAAATCTAGCTAATTTCCAAGGACTACCAACAGGAGGTGCCACAGGGGTGAGTCCACACAGTTACAGGCAGGGACTGTGTTTTACTGTGTTCACTCAGCAACTGGCACGGTGGGGCCCTGAGTGCAGCAATCTAATTAACTAACTGAGCACGAGTGGATATCAGGCCCTACAGGTTGATTTCTCCTCCAGTAGGAAGCCAGTGATATGGAGTCAGGGTACTGGCTTAGTGCCGCTTGTTTAGTTGCTGTGTATAAACCAGTCCTGGAACAGTGGGGGTCAGACCGCAATCAGAATCCTCAGGCCAGACACTGATACCTACTTCCTAGGGAGCAACTTCACTCCCAAGAACTGACTCCAGTTAGAGACATTCAAGGCAGAGAAACAACTCTCCTGCTGCTCCCCCTGAAAAAACCCACATCACAAAGCTAACCAGGACTTCCTAAGCGTGTCTTCCAAGACTGTGTGCCACTCACACCCCAAGAAAAGGAATTTCTAAGTCTGTGTATAACAGCACCACCTGCCAGAACAATAAGCCTGGGCTGGCTCTGCTGCAGCATGCCACACAAGGCCAAATTGCCCAGCCAGCCTCCTATGGTTTGGGTTGATTTGGGCCAGCTGGGTCACGGCTGGTTAGAATTTGGACTCAAACTTTTCCTGGTTCTATCTCCAAACCATTTCTATTAGGGAAGGGGGGCAGCCAGGCGTTCAGGGCAGGGATGCCAGCTGGGCACAAGGCTGTGAAGGGACAGGACGGGAGTCAGGTCCTTTGTAGGCTGAAGCTGCAGCACAAGGTGTGAGTGGCAGCTATTTCCCTAGACCACAGCCACTTGCTTAATAACTCCAGGGTGAACAGCCACAAGGAGATGAGGAAGGAAACCCACATGAAATGGCTGTGACAGCTCCCCCTTCCCAACCTTCCAGCCACAGGCTGGGATTGCAGAGCTCTGGCTCACTCCCCAAACCAACCTGGCCACAAGAATTCCAGGCTTCCCAGCTCCCACTCCAAACCCTCCCCTGACTCTCTACAATTACAGGGGAGAGATAGCTCAGTGGTTTGAGCATTGGCCTGCTAAACCCAGGGTGATGAGCTCAATCCTTGAGGCAGCCATTTAGGGATCAGGGGCAAAAATCTCTCTGGGGATTGGTCCTGCTTTGAGCAGGGGGTTGGACTAGATGACCTCCTGAGGTCCTTTCCATCCTTGATATTCTATGATTCTGTCCAATCCTGCTCCAGAAAGATCTCCTTGATGCCACTGTGATGGGGATGATCCTCTAAATCATAATATATGGAGATATACCTAACTCATAGAACTGGAAGGGACCCCAAAAGATCATTAAATCCTGCTTTCACTAGCAGGACCAAGTACTGATTTTGCCTCAGATCCATAAGTGGCCGCCTCAAGGATTGAACTCACAACCTGGGAGTAGCAGGCCAATGTTCACTGTCCACTCATCTCCCCTCCATTCCCAGCTCACCCTGAGTCTGGGAGCCTATGACTGGGCTTCACAACATCCTCATAAAGCTGATCGTTGAGTAGAGGATCCCGACCCCACCCCTTGGTGCGCCACAGAACCCAGTGGGTGAGGCGCTGCAGGACTCAGCTACCCTGTGCCTGCCAGGGTCACTCGCCCCATGCGGATCTCTCTCTGCAGGCTCCTACCTGGAAGAGAAGTAGCCTCCAACAGCTCTTTTGTTGTAAGTGGCTTCTGAGAGGCCTGGTCAAGTCCTGGCTGCCCCTGTCCAGTGCTGAATCAGTGGAGCATCCCCATCCATGGAGGCAAGTGCAGGAAGAGCAGATGTTTGAGCGGAGGGGGAGGGAGGAGAATAATCAGCCAATCATGTCGGAACCTGTCTTCAGCATAACCCAAGGGCCAGCCCCATCCCTGGCACTGGTTGGCAAGAAGAGGTGGCGAGGGAGCCCTTGTGAATGAAGCCCCCACACCAGCCTGCATCGATGTGCCTCAGCTCTGAGCCACTGAGACCCACTACTGAGGTCCCAGGGCAGTTCAGTCTCCACAGTCCATGGGTCTCTCTGGTCACAATGCCAACTGGGGTGTGGGGCAAATTAGCACCAGTGGGAGCATGTGGGGAAGGAAGCTACACTCCAGCCACCCATGCCCTGGGATCCAGGCTGAGCCCCCAGCATCCAGGTGTGCAAAGCCAGTTGGACACCCCATGAAATCACTCTCTCCCAACCACCACCATTTCAGTTCAGGCCTCTTGTAATGATGCCTTCCCTGCCCAGCAGGAAGAAGCCCTCCCTGCCCCCCCCCCCCCCCC
>NC_133772.1:22519572-22542284 GCF_003597395.2 Chelonoidis abingdonii
GGGCATTTGGGGGGGAGTGTTGACGATGGGAGCCCAGTGCCTGCCCAGGTTACACCCGATGGCTCTGGCTGGCTGTTGGTGGCAGGAGAGGCAGTCAGAACAAGCAGAACAGGCAGCCCCTGGGTCCCCATATCCCACACAGACTGGGCAACCATTCCCTCTCCTACGCGGGGACCAGACCAATTCACTGCCAGTCCCTCTGCCCCCTCCAGCAATGGCCTGGAGAGTGGGGACACCACTCATGGCCTGACATCATCCCTCCTTCCAGATGTGGCGCTCCCCAAATCCCCAAGCTGAGCCTGCATGCTGGGTGGGGAAGTGGGGTGGCCGCTGGGAACCAGGGCTCTGACTGGATCTTTGCTGGGCTGGGCAGCAAAGAGGTGGAGAAGCCAGGGATCGCTGTTCCAGACCCTGTTGTGCATCGGGGCTGCTCCCCTGCTGGGGCGGGAGTTGGGGCAAGGGTTTTTTCTAAGATCTCTGTCACCCAGCCTGCAGCTTGGCAGGTATTACTACCGCTCTGTCTTTGATCAGATTCACCATCCCCTTGTAATGCCTCCTGCTTTATGAGGCCAGACTTGGAGGAGAAAGAGGCCCCGGATTACATCGTCGCTTTTCTCACAAGCAATGAACAGGTACTAAGAGCCCTCCTCTGACCTGTCAGCTAGTGCCCTGTCCATATGCATCATCCGCCCTTCTCCATATGATGCATGGATTCTAAGCCTAGACGGAACCACTATGACCTCCTGTATAACACAGGCCAGAGACCTGCCCCCAAATCATTCCTGTTTAAACTACAGCATCTTAAAAACGTCCCATCTTGAGTTACAAAAGGTCACCCACCATGACCCTTGCTCAGTTGTTCCAATGATCTATTACTTTCTCTGTTAAAAACGTACATTTCCAGTTTGAATTTGTCTACTTTCAATTTCCAGCCCCTTGTGGACTTGTGCCCAGTAGATCTGGCCAGTCCTCAGTGTGACAGGTTGCTCCCCTTTGACGTGCCACCTGATGTACTGGGATACCACTGAGCCCACCTGTTCTGCCAGCATGGACCCCCCTTTACCTTGTCTTGCTGGGCTTGGGCAAGGCCACCCGGGAGGAGGAGGGGGGCAAGTGTGCTTGTGTGCATTTCCGCAGTAAACTATTGTTTGGCATTTTTACTGTTGTACCTGAAAGGCTGTTTTGAACCTCACGACGTGTTTCAGGAACACATACATAGCTGAACTTCATAACTTCACATACAGAGATAGCACATACAATCCAATGAGACAGTAATGTCTAGCAGATAAAGACTTTTACAATACCTTACAATATGTACGTTGTACAAAACATATCCTAATGACATGACAGTGGTGAATATTGGGGTGTCAAGATGTCCCACCCAGATGTTCCTCCCGCTATGTCAAGCCCCCACTAACACTGTCTGGCTGCTTAGCCCCCATGTTGGACTTCCTCTTTGGACACCTACTCCGTGAGATCTGCTCCCTCTCTGGCCCTGTTTCATACAGAGCTACCCTGCCCTCCCCAGATAGTCACTCCTGTTGCCAGATGAATGGCCTTCTGCCATTTGGCATATCAAAGCCTGAGCAGCACTGGGGGGAAGCTTTCTGACATCTCTCCCACTGGCAGCTCCTTTCCATGCTAACCTTCCTGTTTGTGTCTAATCTCTGCGGGGCGTAGGACGAGGCCAAGAAACTGAAATTCTTGGATTGCATCAGCACCCTCAGCAGCCTGCCTGCTTTTAAGAACAAAGCCCTGCTAGTGGGGAAGATAAAGGTGACTAAAACACACACTGGGGCTGTGTTACCTGGCGGGTTTAGTCACTGGCCTGGAGATATTTGCAGATTTGTTTAACTTCAGCTGCCAATCGTTGGATCGGGTTAGACGTTTGTCTGTCAGACTGAAGAGCCCATTCTCAAGTATTTGCTTCCCCTGTAGGTACTTACAGACTGTCATCAAGTCACCCTGTAATTTTCTCTTCGTTAAGCTGAACTGATTGAGCTCCTTGAGTCTCTCACTATCAGGCATGTTTCCCAGTCCTTTGGTCACTCTTGGGGCTGTTCTCTGACCCCCCTCCAATTTATCAACATTCTCCTTCAATTGTGGGCACCAGACCTGGACACGGGAACCCAGAAGCAGTAGCACCAGTGCCAAATACAGAGGGAAAATAACCTCTCTAACAACTGGAGATTGCCCTATTTCTACATCCTGGGATGGCATTAGCCCTTTTGGCCCCAACTTCACACTGGGCGCTCATGGGCAGCTGATAACCATGACTGCCAATTCTTTTCCAGAGTCACCTCTTCCCAGGTTAGAGCCCCCCATGCTGTGAGTGTGGTCTGCATTCTTTGTTCCTAAACATATAACTATTGAAATGTAGATTGTTCCCTTGCAGCCAGCTTCCCAAGTCACCGGGTCACTCTGTCTATGCCAGTCTCCCTGCCCAGAGCCCCAACACTCCGCAGTCAGTGCCCACTAGGGAACTAGGAACAAATCGGCTCCATAGATTTGGAAAGTCTTTGCTCTCCAGCGCTGCAGAAAGCTTTCCAGAGCTTACCTCCCTTCCCTGAATGTGGGACAGCGTGGGCTGGTGGGTGGTCCAGTGGGCTAGGGCTCAGCACACCTGGATTCTACTCTCAGTTCTGCAGTGAGACCTTGGTCAAGTCACTTCCCCCTATGTGCCTCAATTTCCCTCCCATGCCTTGTCTCGTCTAGTTAGCTTGTGAGCTCTCTGCGGCAGGGACTGGCTCTCAGTGTGTGTGTGAAGCACCAGGCACAAGGGGGCCTGATCTCAGGTGGAGTCCTTGGGTGCTAATGCTGATGGAGCCTTTGCAAAACACTGGCGCATGACACTGGGACACTGAGCACAGGCCCTGCACTGCGCTCCCCGGCTGGAGCCCTGTACACCATCAAGCCTGCAGTAGGATGACCTGGCTGCCGAGCCCACGTGTTGCAGGCCCTGCGTTTTGCTCCCCTGTCGGAGCTTTGCAGGAGTTTGGAGCCTGTCTGGCATTTCCCCACATTGTCTCCTCAGGAACTGATTGATCACGAGTCTGTCGACTCCCTGACCGGCGTGATGCATCAGCAAGCGATGCTCGCCATCATGAAGCTGAGGTACCCAGCCTGCCCGGCCCAGTCCCAGCCAGTGCTGTGTGCAGCCAGACACGCCAGCCTCTTGGCGTCGCCAGTTCTCCAGGGCATTCCCCCCTCTGCTCTTCCTCCATCTTCTGATTCCCTTGGGCACGTGGCATCAGGTGATGGTGCTGGTGCTTGTGGACTGGCACCAGTGGGTAGGTAGTGGAGGATCCTTTGATGCCTGGCAACCCCTCCACGTGGCCTTATGAAGATGTGGGGGAGGGAGCATGGGAGGCAGGACCTCTGGGACCCCGCCGGAGACGGCTCTAGGGGGAGAGGGGCAGTTAGGTGATGCTGGAGCGGAGCAACTGGAATCGCTACCAGCTGTACCAGCTGTGTCACACCGGCAGCTCAGTGACTCCCTGTGGCTGAGAGGCTGGGCAGGCTGAGCCCTGGCACTTGGCACTGCCTGTGCCATGGGGGGCTCTCTCTCAGTGCTGCTGGCACCCTGCTCTGAGCTTCCCAGAAGCCGGCCCATCAGGCGTCCAGAGGGTGGCGGATGCTGCAGGCTAGAGCTGGGCTCTCGCTGTTGGCTCAATAAGTTCCCCAGGAATGGGAAGGGGAGGCAGGGCAGTGCAGGAGCTGGAGCAGCTCTCCCCACTGGGCACTGGCTTCCTGACAGCAGGGCAGGCGATGGCATTGGGCATGATCGCGTCTCTGCAGGGGTGGGAGGGGGAGGGGTTTGTCTCAGCAGTGGGCGTAGCTGTTCCTCACTGGCTGCCACCCACCACGAGGGGCGTGGCTCTGTCCTGCAGGGGCAGCTCAAGTAGTCACCTGGCACCTCACTACACGTGCTGGAGCCATGCTCTGGCAGTGGAGGTGAAGAGGTTAATGCTGTCTGGGTTGTCCCCACCTTCCTGCCCCCCTGCACACAGCTGTGTGCCCTGTCTAGCAGGTTGAGAACTCGGGGTAGGGCCAGGGCTTGGATCCCTGCCTGGGTTCTGCCCTGCTGCGGGCTGATGTAGCATCTCTCTGCTGGCCTGGACTGTGCAGCCGCAATGCAGACGGCTGTGGTGGGAGGGTCCTTTGCCCCCAGTGGGGCAGGACTGGCAGGCTCCTCTACACTGTGGCTGCTGGGTTCAGAGGTGCTTTCGTGCCAGCAGGCTCTAGTCTCCCATCCATTCCATTTGCGGGATGTCATTTCTTGGCAAAGTGCAGCGATCTCTGCACAGCTGATGGGTGCTGGTGGGGTCACAGCAGACAGCTGCAAGCTACACTACATCCCTGCCTGCTGGTCTGAGAGAAGGCAGCACCAGCTCCCGCCATCGCCCCCTGGCCTGTTCTCATCTGCCACTCCCAGCTGGAGCCCCCGCAGGTGTTTCCATGTCCTGGGAGCCTGAGGTCAACATTAGCGCATAAGTCTCGCCTCAGCTCCCCAATCCGCACATGTCTCTTCTCTTAGCAAAGTGAAGCCACCGCTGTGGGGCCTGACACAACCCACCCTGCACGCAACCTGCTTCTCCAGCATCTTCTCCCTGCCTCCAGCAGAGACCATGGAGAGGGTGGAGGCTGCTCTGTACACCAAAGTAAGCCTCAAACCGTCCATGCGGAACCGCCCCAAACCGAGTGGAAATCCTGCCACTCTCTCGTGTACCTGTCCCCTGGGTTATCTGGCATTGGTATAAGAGTGTAATGATCCCAGCTCCTCGGCAAGACTTCAGCTCAGGACCTTCAGCACCAAAGAACAGGCCCCACCGTTGCAGATAAAGGAGTAACTCCCTCCTAGGGTAGCAGTAGTAGGCATTTATCCTTCACATGCACCTGCAATTACTGCGGAACAGACACTCTCTTCACAAGCACATTCATCCCCCGTTCGTGGCTGAGGGCACAGGCCTGAGATCGGCTGCTTCAGACGCACACAGCCCAGGGGAACCGAAGCTTGGCTGGAAATCTCCCCTGCCCCTCCAAATGCGGAATCCTTTCTGACTCTTCCAGTGGATTGGTCTGCATGCAGTGGCCTTTCTGAGATGAGCAAAGACAGGTGGGGTCCTGTTGCCAGAAGGAGTTTGTAGTAGGTCCCCTGCAGGTACAAGTGAGTGGGTGAGCTGGAATACCAGGGGCTGCCATGGCCTAGGGGGTGCCACACACCAGGGCATTGGTTCATCGCCTGGCTGGGTAATGCCACTTACTCTTGTTTCTCCTCTGCTCTGCACACAGACTCTGAAAAGCATGGATGAGATGCTGAAGGCCTTGGTGTGTGAGGATCAGGAGCCCAACCTTCTGGTGCTGCAAAACATCTTGGAGGTCTGGAGGCATGGGGGCAGGAGAGGAAGTAGTCCTGTAGCTGGGGTGGGGCTCAGGGACCAAGGCTCCGTTTAATCCCAAGCATGGGACACCCCCGTGCCTTTGGCTCCTCAGAGTATATTCTATATAAAGGTTCTTGGGCTGGAGGGCCAAGTGCCCCTCTATGTCTGAAAGACCTCTGCATGGGGTGGGGTGGAGGAGCACGGGCAAGATCTGCTGTGTTCTCCACTGAGCCCCCATCTGACCCGGGCACTCATGCCATGTCCTTGGCTGTCCACAGGCCCTTGCCTCCAGAGCCCATCAACACAACTGAGCTGCCTGCAGGCGTAGTGGGGCTTCAGAGAGATGGCAAAGCTCTCGCAGCCCTTCCTGGCCTGAGAGACCACCACCCAGCAATCACACTAGGATCCCTGGGCTGTGGGCCTGGAGCACTACCCATGGGCCCCACCAACATGGCCAGAGCCCAGAGCTAGATTCCCCCAACGTTCTAGTTCTGGGGCCACAGGAAGTAGATTCTGTGAGTGATTTGTGCTCCCAAAAGAGGGAAATGTCTGTGGCAGAGACTCGGTCTCCTCAATTCCAGAGCCCGGGAAGGGGGAATCATAGAAGTGCAGGGCTGGAAGGGATCTCAAGAGGTCATCTACTGTACCCCCTGCACTGAGGCAGGGCCAAGCATTCCTAGACCGTCCCTGATGAGCGTTTGTCCATCTTGCTTTTTAAAACCTCCATGATAGGGAGTCCGCCACTTCCCTAGGTCAACTGTTCCAGTCCTTACCCACCCTTAGAGTTTTTCCTAATATCTAACCTAAATCTCCTTTGCTGCAGATTAAGCCCAATACTTCTTGTCCTATCTTCAGGGTATATGGAGAACAATTCGTCACCATCCTCTGTATAACAGCCCTTAATGTATTTGAAGAGTGTTACAGGTGCCCCCTCCATCTTCTCAAGATGAAACATGCTGAATTTGTTCAACCTTTCTTCATAGTTCAGGTTTTCTAAACTGCTGATCGTTTTTGCCTCTCTCCTCTGGACTGGCTCCAGTGTGTTCACATCTTTCTTAAAGCGTGGTGCCTGCAACTGGACACAGTGCTTCAAGCTAACACAATTCAGAAAGACATTTCCCTTTTTCACAACAGCATCACACTGTTGATTCATATTCAGTGTGAGACCCATGATAACCCCCAGATCCTTTTCTGCAGTACTGTCACCTAGCCGGTTATCCCCCACTTTGCTTTTATGCATTTGATTTTTCCTTCCTAAGTGCGTTATGTCACATTTGTTTTGACTGAATTTCATCTTGTTGACTTCAGACCAACTCTTCAATTTAGCAAGCTCATTTTGAATTCTAATCTGTCCTCCAAAGTGCTTGCAACACCTCCCAGTTTGGTGTCATCCACAAACTTTACAAGCATCCTCTCCTCTACGTTAACCAAGTTCTTAATGAAAATATTGACTAGTACTGGACCAGGCACACCCCTGGGGAACCCCACTTGAGACACCCACCCAGTTTGCCTCATAGTCAGTGATAACTTCTCTTTGAGTACGGTCTGTCCATCAGTTGGGCGCCCACCTTACAGTAATCTCATCTGGATCATAGTGGCTTAGTTTGCTTATGAGAATGTCTTGGGGCACTGTCTCAAAATCCTTACTAAACATCATATACATCATCATATAGTGCCTGCCTCCATCAACTAGGCAAGTAACCCTGTCAAAGAAGGAAATTAATTTGTTTGGCATGGTTTGTTCTGGACAAATCCATGGTGCTATTCCTTATCACCCCATTATTTCCTCTAGGTTCTTACAAACTGTTTAATAATTTGTTCAATATCTTTTTGGGTACCAAAGTTAGGCTGACAGGTCTATAATTCCTTGGGGCCTCCTTGTTCTCCTTTCTGAAGATAGGTTCTGTGTCTGCCCTTCTCCAGTCCTCTGGAACCACAGTCCTCCAAACATTCCGAGATTGCTCTGCCTAGCTCCATCTAGGGTGAACATTGTGAGGCTCTGCCAACTTGAATACATCTAATGACCTAAATTGTCTTTCACCTATTCTCTCCCTACTCTGGTCTGTATTCCTTCCCCCTTGTTGTTAATATTGTGTTAAGCATCTAGTCGCCAATAACTTTTTTAGTGAAAACTGAAGCAAAAAAGCATTAAACACCTTGGCTTTGTCTGTGTCATCCATTACACTGCTCTACAGCCAAAATGCTTCTGAAATAAATGTAGTCAAACTTTACTAATTCTGGGTCATTGAGAATGAAAACGATGCTTAAAATTGTTGATTGGCTCTAGTCTAGCTGTTGGGCTCCAGACTACAGCAGTGGAATCTCCTGGCAGGTGATGTTAGGGTTTCCATGTTCCGTGACCGTCAAAAGGATCTTGTCCCATTCTTCTTCATGGAAGGTGATCTTGTAGCCTGCAACAACATCGATGGTGTGATGGCAGCCCTCAACATCGTTCACCGATCTCAGATGAGTGGAGACTGTTCATTGATTCATCGGAAGACGGATTTAAGCTGTTTTTGCGTGTCATAATGGCCAATTTTCTGCATTCTTCCAGTCGGTTGCGCTCCAATGAGGAAACTTTATGAAACTGAAAAACTTTTGAGGTGCTAAACTATACCAATGCTGGCAGATTTGGGGCGATTGAGGTTGTTGCTCTCTTGCTTGGTTGCGATGCGCATACCAAGTATGCTGTTTTGTCTTGCGAATGGTAGTCGTCCGAGAGTTGCCCCTATCAAAAGATTGGCCACTCACAGTCATTGAGCTGGAGGAAAAGTGTACAGATATCACACTGTTGATCAAGGAATATTTGTTACCATTGCAATCAAGTGGGTCTGATGAAGAACTGGTCAAGGCATTGAAAACTAAGCAGCTTTCAAGTATACCTGTGGAAATTTCCAAGGTTAAGTGAACTAAGATAAAGGAAGGTGCTTCTTGTTGTCCAGATCTGTGAACTTCTTCGAGATGATGCATTGACCGTGCACTGCGTGGCAGGGAAAAGACGCATGGAAGGTCCAGTTTAATGGCAATAAATTTTCTCAGAAACAACAAGGCAGACTACCAGGTTGTTGGTGGAAAACTCTGAAGGCTACAAAAGCTTGGGGCAAATGTACTAAGAATACATTTTTTTGCACTCACATCTAGATTTTTCACCGAACTGCGGAGCAGTAGCGACGAGCAGGCGAGCGATTTTACCAGGACATTGCAATATGGAGAAACGCTATCAGGGCAAAGGAGCCCTCAATGCTTGCAGACTATTGCTGGAGACAGTGACAAGAGATGCTCCATTTAATGATATACAAGAGACAAGCCAAGAAGCGCGAGTAGACCTGAATAGAGACTAAACTATGTACATAATAGTTTTTGCCTTTGTTTCATAATAAATATTATTTATTTAACCCTTTTGCTGATTTTAAGTGTTACATAAAAGGAAGGTAATATTATCATGTAAAGCAACCATAAACACATGAAAGACCTAGTTACAATATGAATTACTCCACTAATTCAATAACAATATAATCCAAAAAATGTAAAAACTTAAATATCTAGAAACAGTAGCCAATCAGTTGTTTAATTGTCATATTTGAATTCGCACATCAAAATACATACTATAATACCACATTTTATCTCTGAAGCGAGACATTCTCAAAAATTGTAGACCAGTGTTACCACTCAAGAAAGAGATTTTGGAGTCATTGTAATGTCTCTGAAAAACTCACTCACGTGCAGCAGCAGTTAAAAATAGCAAACGGATGTTATGAACGCATTAGGAAAGGATGAGAATAAAACAGAAAAATATCATAATGCCTCTATATAAAACCATGGTGCGCCCACATCTTGAATTCTGTGTGCAGTTCTGGTCACCCCATCTCAAAACAGATATACAAGAATTGTAAAAGGTGCAGAGAAGGACGACAAAAATGATTAGGGGGATGGAACAGCTTCCATATGAGGAGAGATAAAAAAGATGGGGGGCAAGTCTACACTTCAAACACTGTATCGCTGTAGCTGCACTGGCGTTGTAGCATTTACGTGAAGATGCTCCTATACCAACAAGCTCTTAACCCACCTCCCTGAGAGGCACTAGCTAAGTAAGTGGGAGACGCGCTCCTGCTGACATAGCGCTGTCCACGCAGGGAGTTAGGTGAGTAGAAATACATCACTCAGGAGCGTGGATTTTTCACACCCCTGAGCAACATAGTTATAACAATATAGGTCTGTAGTGTAGACCTTGGACCATTTAGTTTAGAAAACAGATGACTAAGGGGGGAGGGGTATGATAAAGGTCTATAAAATCATGACTGGTGTGGAGAAAGTGAAAAGGGAAGTGTTATTTACCCCTGCACATAACACGAGAACTAGGTTTCACCCTATGAATTTAATAGGAAGAAAGTTAAAAACAAATAAAAGAAGGAATCTAGTCACACAATGCCCAGGCAACCTCTGGAAAGTGTTGCCTTGGAATATTGTGAAGGCTAAAAGTATAATTGGGTTCAAAGAAGAATTAGATATGTTTGTGAAGCATAGGTCCATTGGTGGCTATTAAGCAAGATGATCAGGGCATGCAACCCCATACTCTGCATGTCCCTAAACCTCTGACTACCAGAACCTGGAACTGTATGACAGGGAATGGATCATTCAAAATTTCCCTGTTCAGTTCATTCCCTCTGAAGCAGGAGGCACAGGCCACTATCAGAAGACACAATACTGAGCTAGATGAATGATTGGTCTGAGTCGGTATGTCCATTCTCTATAAGTTATGACAAGCAGAATATGGATAGGGGAAGCTAAAGCCATCAGGGGAAACTCCATGGCTTGCAGGACTAAGGATAATAAGGAGGGTTTTTTTAAAAAAAAGGGTATTAGGAACAAAAGAAATCCTAGGAATGGTGTAGGCTCTATTACTAGATGGAGACTGTTTAAAAGGATGCAGAAAAGGTGGAAGTGTTCATTAAATATGTTTTCCATGTTTGGAAACCCCATGTCAGTGTATTTAGGAAGGACAAGGGGTGCTCTTATATTTTTGCCGCAGCATGAAGGAGTAGAGGTGGTGAAGTCCATCCACAGCCGATTGGCAGATCTCCTGCTCCTGCTTTGCACAGCACAGAGTGAGACACCCTGGCCCAGGACTCTGAACTTCTTCACTCCCTGACAGAGAGAGGGAGCAAAGGGAGTCACTCCCGCTGCAGACCCAGCACAGCTTGTCCCCCTGGCATTGCCCTAGCAATGGGTTAGAACCGGGGAGGCAGAGACCCACCACAGAGAGACTGGGGACAATGAGAGCAGGAGGAGCTGTGGGGTCCATCACCAGGGGCTCAGGAAAGCTCAGCAGGGACGGGGAAATCTGGGCAGCAAAGTCAGCAAACACTGCCCCTGAGTGGGGACCCAGGTAACGAATAAACTAATGTCCAGTCTCTATCTCAAGGGCAAACTCCTAATTCCAACCCTTTCTCCCATCCCTCTCCCTTCTCTTACCTCAGGCCCAGGAGTTTGGGGTCACCTTGGACTCCTCTTCTCTGCATCCTGCCTCTCTCACTCCATTCTGGAGCTCCCCAGAGCCCTCCCTTTCTGCGCTGTCCCCAGCATGCTGGCTTTCTCCCCAGGCTGCAGACTTGTCCTCTCGACTCCCCTTCCTGCCAGCCCTTCTCTTTTCCCTCCTGCAGCTGGCTCCCTCCTCTTCCCCACATCACACCAAGCCCCTTCCCCTCCTCTCCTGGGGTCTGCACAGCTTCCCCCCACCGACTCCCCAGTGCTCTGGCTCCTTTGGCCCCTCCTAGTCCTTTCACTTTGTCCTCTGTCACCTCCCTCCTTCTGTCAGGGGCTCCAGGTTTGTATAATTTTTGTTGGTGCCCAAGCAGGGCCGTGCTGTGCATAGGACAGATCGGGACAACTGTCCCAGGCTCTTTGCTTGAGGGGGCTCTGTGCTTTGGGACACACCACGCTTCAGGGGGACACCAGGCCCCCCCTATTCCCCAGGCCACCCTGGACCCCGCATCCCTCTGAACGGCACGGCAGGGGTAAGCACCACCATGTTGCACGACGGATACTTGACAAAATTACCGGACTTAGTGATGAACATTGGGGAGGAGGTAGGGGGGGCGTATTATGTCATTCAACCCCTAAAATAGCACACAATTTTTCACACTGAAAAAAACCTCACAGTAATGTAGCTAATAGCAACAACAACAACAATAAATTAAACTAATAATGAAAAATGTGTATACTGTATATGAGATTATTACATGAAAAATGAAAATGAGCTTACTTTGGGATTTTACAAGGCACTTATATCATTTAAACACATTTGGTACCCTGAGTAATGATAACACTTGTTGCAAATCACATAACTAGGGAACCCACGGTCCCCTTCCCTCACCCCATTGCAAAGGCACAGGGCTTATTGCTGGCTGTCCTAGGGCTGCAGAAAACCTTATGGGCAAAACATATGAAAAGAAGGGGATCAATCTGTACAGAGGGCTGAAGGGGCACTCCCATAGTGCATTAACTAACACTTAATAAAGAAATCAAAATTAAATATGTTACAGAAATAAGAATCCGTAATGACAGACTTTGCTTCATGAGAAGCACCAGGGAAAGAAGACCCAGAGGGAGTATTGGTAGAGGGAATCCTAGGGAGACCAAAGGGGCTGGTAGAGGGAGCGGACAGAGAACAGAGGTAGAGACAGAGTTACTACAGGGTTGCCCCAGTCTTCTGCATCTCCCTCGTGGATGGAAAGACTGATCTCTATCACTACAGGAGGGAACAATAAATGGAATGCCCAGAAGAATGAATGACTTGAGGACAGTTTCCTGAAGGGACCCTTACCCTTCTTTTCTAGCTTCAACATTTATATTTCTACATAGGGTGCTTTGGCCCACAGAAATAAAAGTCTGCACATCTTCCATGTGTTTTTGGACCAATGNAGTGCTCGAAAATCACAGGCTCTGATTTTACTTGTCAAGCAAATTAACATGAGAGAGAAAATGCAAGATTCTAATAAGCAGTTAGGTTTATGTAATCATGACTTGTGATCCTCAGCTGTTTCCTGAACAATGGAACTGAGTATGATCTAAAGAAAGCAAGTTGCTCGGCATTTTGGTAAAGGGATTAACTGTGCCCATAATGTGAACTGATCATAACATTATCAGATTCTTAACTTTTTTGGTGCTGCTAAGGAATATTGGGGTTGGAGCAATGAGGAGGAATATGGGGTTGATGGGAATATTGAAGCAGTGCAGGAGCTGGGAGCTTAGGAGGATGCAAGGCAGGGAGTCTCCACCTCTGTCCCTTATTAGTATAAGGGATCATGCAAACACTGTTCTTGAAAACCCAGTTCAGTGACTAGAGCATTGACAAAGAACAGGGTTTTCAAAAAAGTAACTTTTCTGAGAGTCCTTGGTGAATAAGGAATTGTCCTCAAAAGGACCATAGCTCTTCGAGAGCTCAGAGTTACTGACATAGCAGAATCATAAGGAGGAAAGTCAGATATTCTTGTGGGGGAAGGAAAGTGGAGCCGTCTCTGTCCTCCTTATCCACCGTAATTTCTCTCCATAGCTGCTTTACCAAGAGAAGGGACTCCAGGGCTCCTTATTCTTCCAGTACTCACTGATCAGGGGAAAGAACCCAGGACTCCCTCCTATTTGCATGCTGCCTTGAGCAGCGTTGAAGGAACATCAGCCTCATCCTTCCCTCTTCTGCTTCTAGTGGAAAAGAGGAGGTCAAGCAGTGGAAGAGTGTGGTGAGGAAAGGATGTGATTAGAGCTGTGCAAGGAGGGATGTACTGGGGGCTACAGCTGTGCTGCCGAAACCCTCCATTTCTTTCCTCTTCAGAACACATTCCCACTGACTCCATGTCAGTCCCTGCACTAGTCCTAAATTTTCTGCTCGGCTCCTCCATTGCTGGGGCCCTGGCTGATGCTTGTTCCTCTTTGGGGAGGTGCGCTGGGAAGTGAGGACTGGACCTGCAGAGAGATGTGATGATTCAGGGGCAGTAAAGGGACTAACGTGCAGCCAGTGCCCTTTGTAGCTGGTTACGTCATTGGTAAGGAGCCAGAGACAGTGGAATGGGAGAGTTGGGCTGTGGAACCTGGGAGTACAGAGGGGTAATTTTCCTTTTTAATTTTTTTTTTTTTTTTTTAAATAAACTGCCTAAAAGCTTTAATGTAGAATTAAGGATGCCCAGTACTGCCTCATTGCATTTCCGGGACTTGAAGTTTCTCTACTCTCCAATAACCAGAAATAAAGACAATCCCTTCATTAAGCTGTGGTGACCCCTCATGTATGCCAACACTGTTTATAATCCGCTGGCAAGAAGACACCCTTGTGTGCCTCTGACATGATCTACAGAACTTAGTACTGAAATGAAGCATATTTGATCTGTCAAGTTACTTGGGCACCTTTCCTCATCTCGTAGTGACACCTTCGTCAGTGTGATCCAACTAACCCTTCCACCATTCAATATAGCTACTTCACCAACACTAGACTCAGCAGCAGTGCATGCAAATAAATGCTAGAATTCAAATTTGTGAAACATAACATAAGCAATGGTGCCTTTTCTTAATGCTTCATGTCTGCTTATCATGGCATTACCTTACTGAGCCATTCCCAATGGCTTTCTTCAACTCCAGAAGGCAGAGTTAAGGTTGCATTGTGGGTTTGGTGAGTGCCCTAACTTTTTTAATTTCCTGGTTTTCAGAGGTTTGAGCATAGCTGAACTAGACAATCTGGAAGGGCACGAGGCACCGCTGAGCTGCCTTAACTCTGTTAACTGCGTTTTTGGGCAGGTAACACTACAATCTTTGAACAAAGATTATGTATTCCAGTGGTTCTCAAACTTTTGTACCGGTGGCCCCTTTCGCATAGCAAGCCTCTGAGTGTGACCCCCCTTATACATTAAAAACACTTTTTTATATATTTAACACTATTATAAATGCTGGAGGCAAAACGGGTTTGGGATGGAGGCTGGCAGCTCGCGAGCCTGAAAGGTCCCGACACCTGGTTTGAGAACCCCTGATTTAAACTGTCCAGTACTGTTTAACCAACTCCTGGGGGTTAAACAGTCCAATAGAATTCTATCAACTCCTAGGGTTATAGTTAAACTGTCCACTAGAGTTCAACCAACTTAAACTGTTCCATAGCATCTGCAAACTTCTGAGGTTTTATTTCATTTCATATTAATCAAAGCTCACCATCCTCACCTAGTTCAACAGGGTAGGTCAGCTCTATTGTACTCAAACACATGTCTGAACCATCCCTGTTTTTTTTAAATTGTAAACAGATTTTTAGGGATTTTTTTCCCCCCACATGATTCTACAACATACATTTCAGCTTTTTGAGCTAGAGCTAGGCTCTTACAAACTATTTTTTTTTTAATTTAGAAACCAGACAGCTCCTTGAAAACAAACCAAGATGGAGTTTAAAACTTTTAGCTCACTTAAGGGCCACTGAGACGTTCTAACAGAAACACGGATAGTCACAAAGCCCTTTTCAATAGATTTTTTTTTTTATTTACAGCTACCAAGTTTTATATTTGTCATAAACATACAGCTATGGGTAGCATAAAATCCCTCTTTTACCTGTAAGGGGTTAAGAAGCTCAAATAACCTGATTGGCACCTGATCAAAAGGACCAATAAGGAAAGAAGATCCTTTCAAATCTGTGGGGGGGAGGTTCTTTGTGTGTTTTTCTTTGCTGTTCTCTCCGAGACAGAGAGAGACCAGGGCAGGGGGAAAACAAAAAACAAAAACAAAAACAAAAAAACATAAAACCCTACCTGAAAAAGCATCTAGATTACAAAAATTAAGAAATGCGTTAGATTATCTTTTGCTTTAGCTTGTGAATTTTCCCTGTGCCAAGAAAGAGGTTTATTCCTGTTTTTTGTAACTTTGAAGTTTTGCCTAGAGGGGAATCCTCTGTGTTTTAAATCTTATTACTCTGTAAAAATTACCTTCCATCCTGATTTAACAGAGGTGCTTCTTTAACTTTTTTTTCTTTATTATAAAGTTCTGCTTTTAAGAACCTATTGGTTTTTAGTGTCCTAAAAACCCAAGGGTCTGGTCTGTGTTCACTTTGTTTATCTATTTGGTTGGTATATTATTCTCAAGCCTTCCCAGGAAAGGGGGTGTAGGAGCTTGGGGAGATCTTTTGGGGAAACAGGAACTCCAAATGGTCCTTTTCCTGAATCTTTGTCTAACGCACTTGGTGATGGGAACAATACTGTCCAAAAACAAGGAAGAATTTGTGACTGGGGGAAGTTTTTAAACCTAAGCTGGTAGAAATAAGCTGAGGGGGTCTTTCATGTGGGTCTCCACATCTGTATCCCAGAGTTTAGAGTGGGGAGGGAACCCTGACAATATTGCATGTTTATCCCCTCACCATTCTCTAACTTAATCCTTTTAGATTTCTTACAAATAGTCTTTTTCTTAAGCAGGGTTCTGTAAATTTTTCCATTGACCAAACAGTCAATATAGCACTGCAAGCAGGCAACATCCAGTTTGGTCATGAGGGTCTCCACTGAATTGCACAACATCTATCCCTTGCACTAAATGTTCTTGAGTTAGGCACAGACATTGAATAGCATAACCTATGGCAATAATATCAGCAGCTTTAGCTGTCTCACAGAAGTAGTTTGTTCTATTCCTATTTCCTAATGCTCTTTTCACTGCATCAGAGGAATGCTGGCTGTAATAGACAGTTGTGCTAGAGATGTGATTTAGCTTGCCTACTATGTGTGTTCTGGCTGGACTACAATATTGTTGTCTGTTGTTGTTTAACCTCTTTATTAATTACCTGGATGCAGGTAGAGAGAGCAGACTGGTCAAGTTTGCAGATAACAAAGCTAGGAGGAGTTGCCAACACTTTGGAGGACAGAGCTAAAATTCAGAGGTATCATGGTAAATTGGAGGACTGGTATTCTTAAGGGAACAGTGGGGAAAGTCCTTGGAGATAGAATTATGGAGCTTGACCCAAAGTCTGCTGGAGTCATACGACAGACCAATCACCATCGTGTCTTATTAGATTGGACTCCTATGGAGGACCTTGCTGAGTCACTATTCCTGGCCTGGGTTTTCCCTGCCAGAGAGTGATGCACCATGAGGCTGCTCAGTGCAGTTGGAGGTGGCCGGGGTCACGTTGAATCTGTGATGACCAGACCATGAGTTTGATCAGCCAGGCGATCCTTTCCACTGCTGTCAGCTCCCCATGCACCTCTTGGACATGGTTCAGGGGAGCAGGACCGGAGAGAAACAAATTATGACAAATTGCTAAGGAAAAAGTACCCAAAAAATAGCCCAAGCACATCGGGAGAAAATCAGCAAGGCTAAGGCAAAAATGAGTTCTAACTGGCAAGGCACATAAGACAATCAGAAGCAGCTCTATAAATTCATTAGGGGCAAGAGAGAGACAAAGGAAAGTGTGGGGCCACTACTCAGCAGGGAAGGAGAGCAAATAAACACCTTGGCTTTGTCTGTCATCCATTAATGCCTTTTTTGCTTCAGTCTTCACTAAAAAGGTTAATGGCGACTAGATGCTTAACACAATATTAACAACAAGGGGGAAGGAATACAGGCTAGACTAGGGAGAGAACAGGTAAAAGACAATTTAGGACAGTTAGATGTATTCCAGTTGGCAGAGCCTCATGATATTCACTCTAGATGGAGCTAGGCAAAGCAATTGCTGAATCTTTAGGAGGCCGAAGGTTCCAGAGGACTGGAGAAGGGCAGACACAGAACGTATCTTCAGAAAGGGGAACGAGGAGACCCCAAGGAAGTATAGACCTGTCAGCCTAACTTTGGTACCCAGAAAGATATTGAACAAATTATTAAACTGTTTGTAAGAACCTAGAGGAGATAATAGGGTGATAAGGAATAGCACCATGGATTTGTCCAGAACAAACCATGCCAAACAAATTAATTTCCTTCTTTGACAGGGTTACTTGCCTAGTTGATGGAGGCAGCCACTATATGATGATGTATATGATGTTTAGTAAGTCTTTTGACACAGCTCCACAAGACATTCTCATAAGCAAACTAAGCCACTATGATCCAGATGAGATTACTGTAAGGTGGGCACACAACTGATTGAAAGACCAAACTCAAAGAGAAGTTATCACTGACTAGGAGGCAAACTGGGTGGGTGTCTCAAGTGGGGTCCCCGAGGGGTGTGCCTGGTTCAGTACTAATCAATATTTTCATTAAGAACTTGGTTAACGTAGAGGAGAGGATGCTTGTAAAGTTTGTGGATGACACCAAACTAGGAGGTGTTGCAAGCACTTTGGAGGACAGATTAGAATTCAAAATGAGCTTGCTAAATTGGAGAGTTGGTCTGAGGACAACAAGATGAAATTCAGACAAAACAAATGTGACACTTGGGAAGAAAGAATCAAATGCATAAAAACAAAGTGGGGGATAACCGGTTAGGTGGCAGTACTGCAGAAAAGGGTTTGAGGGTTATCATGGATGTCACACTGAATTTGAATCAACAGTGTGATGCTGTTGAGAAAAATGGGAAATGTCATTCTGAGGTGTATTAGCTCAGAGCACTGTGTCCAGTTCTGGGCACCAAGCTTTAAGAAAGATGTGAACAAACTGGAGCCAGTCCAGAGGAGAGAGGCAAAAACGATCAGCAGTTTAGAAAACCTGAACTATGAAGAAAGGTTGAACAAATTCAGCATGTTTCATCTTGAGAAGATGGAGGGGGCACCTGATGACAGTCTTCAAATACGTTAAGGGCTATTATACAGAGGATGGTGACCAATTGTTCTCCATATCCCCTGAAGATAGGACAAGTAGTAATGGGCTTAATCTGCAGCAAGGAAGATTCAGGTTAGATAGTAGGAAAAACTCTTAGGGTGGGTAAGGACTGGAACAGTTGACCTAGGGAAGTGGTGGACTCCCCATCATGGAAGTTTTAAAAAGCAAGCTGGACAAACACTCAACAGGGACAGTCTAGGAATGCTTGGCCCTGCTTCAGTGCAGGTAATGGAGTAGATGACCTCTTAAGATCCCTTCCAGCCCTGCACTTCTATGATTCCCTCTTCCTGGGCTCTGGAATCGAGGAGACCGAGTCTCTGCCAAGGACATTTCCCTCTTTTTGGGCAACAAACCGTCCATAAAATCTACTTCCTGTGGCCCGAGAACTAGAACATTGGGGGAATCTAGCTCTGGGCATGTTGGTGGGGCCCAGAATAGTGACTCAGCAAGATCCTCGGTAGAAGTCCAATCTAACAAACACTGATGTCGATGGGTCTGTCCTCTGACTCCAGTGGGCTTTGGGTCGAGTCCCATCATTCTGTCTCCAAGGTCTCTCCCCGCTGTTGCCCTAGCATCAAAGTCTGCTCTAAAGGGACAGTGCATTTACACAGGATTGCCCTGAGACCAGCCTCTGAACCCAGGTGTCTGTTCACCCCCTTTGTCAGACACCTGTGGGATGCTTTGGCATAAGCTCCTGCCATGTTGCCAGATGAATGCCCTTGCTCTGCATGCTCAGGGCCATTGAGCTGCTCCAGCAGCTGAAGGGGGGCGCTGGGATGATGTGCCCCCAGAGGCTGGGGCAGCAGAACAGAAGGAGGGAGGTGGGAGGGGACACAGTGAAAGGGATGGGCGGGGTCAAAGGTGCCAGAGAACTGGGGAGTGGGAGTGGGGAGACTGTGCAGACCTTGGGAGAGGAGGGCAAGGGCCTTGGTGCCAGGTGGGGAAGAGCAGGGAGCCAGTGCAGGGGCTGCAGGAGGGGGAGACAAGAGGACAAGACCGCAGGAGAGAGCTGGCAAGAGAAAGCAGGCAGGCTGGGGACGGTGCAGAAAGGGAGGGCTCTGGGGAGCTCCAGGATGGAGTGAGAGAGGCAGGATGCAGAACAGAGGAGTCCAAGGTGACCCCAAGCTCCTGGACCTGAGGTCAGAGAAGGGAGGGGGATTGGAGAAGGGGCTGGGATTAGGAACTTGTCCTTGAGATGGTGACTGGACGTTAGTTCATTCGTTACCTGGGTTCCCACTCAGGGGCAGTGTTTGCTGACTTTGCTGCCCAGATTTCCCCGTCCCTGCTAGCTTTCCTCAGCCCCTGGTGATGGGCGCCACAGCTCCTCCTGCTCTCACTGTCCCCAGTCTCTTTGTGGTGGCCTCTGCCTCTCCCGGTTCTAACCCATTGCTAGGGCAATACCAGGGGGACACGCTGTGCTAGGCCTGCAGGGGTGAGTGACTCCCTTTGCTCCCTCTCTCCATCAGCGACTGGAGTAGTTCAGAGTCCTGGGCCAGCTGGTGGAGTATCTCACTCTGTGCTGTGCGGAGCAGAAGCAGGAGCAGGAGCAGGAGGTCTGCCAATTGGCTATCGAGGGACTTCACTACCTCTACTCCTTCATGCTGCAGCTAAAATGTAAGAGCACTGGAGACCCTTGTCCTTCCTTAATACACTGACATGGGGTTTCCAACATGAAAAACATATTTATTGAACACTTCCACCTTTTCTGCAACCTTTTAAACAGTCTACATCTAGTAATGAGCCTACACTACTGCTAAGATTTCTTTTGTTCCTAATACACTTTTTTAAAAAAAGCCTCCTTATTATCCTTAGTCCTGCAAGCCATGGAGTTCCCCTGATGGCTTTAGCTTCCCCTATCCATATTCTACTCTTCATATCTCACATAAGAATGGACATACTGAGTCAGACCAATGGTTCATCAAGCCCAGTACTGTGTCTTCAGATAGTGGCCTGTGCCTCATGCTTCAGAGGGAAAGAACTGAACAGGGAAATTCTGAGTGATCCATCCCCTGACATCCAGTCCCAGCTTCTGGTAGTCAGAGGTTTAGGGACATGCAGAGTATGGGCTTGCATGCCCTGATTATCTTGAACCCAATTATACTTTTAGCCTTCACAACATCCCACAGCAACAATTTCCACAGGTTGCCTGTGCATTGTGTGCAGACATACCTTCTTTTGTTTGTTTTTAACTTGCTGCCTATTCATTTCATAAAGTGACCCCTAGTTCTCCTATTATGTGCAGGAGTAAATAACACTTCCCTGGTCATTTTCTTCATACCAGTCATGATTTTATAGACCTCTATCATATCCCCCCTTAGTCATCTCTTGTCTAAACTAAATAGTCCCACGTCTATACTACAGACCTATATTGTTATAACTCTATTGCTCAGGGGTGTGAAAAATCCACACCCCTTTTGGCAGGGAGCACCTCTCCCACTCACCTAGCTAGAGCCTCTCGGGGAGGTGGATTAAGAGCTTGTTGGCATAGGAGTATCTTCACGTAAACACTACAGCGCCAGTGCATCTACAGCGATACAGTGTTTGAAGTGTAGACTTGCCCCGCAATCTTTTTTATCTTTCCTCATATGGAAGCTCTTCTATCATCCTAATCATTTTTGTCACTCTTCTCTGCACCTTTTACAATTCTTGTATATCTGTTTTGAGATGGGATGACCAGAACTGCATGCAGTATTCAAGGTTTGGGCGCACCATGGATTTCTATAGAACCATTATGATATTTTTCTTTTTATTATTTATCCCTTTCCTAATGGTTCCCAACAATCAGTTTGCTTTTTTAACTGCCACTGCATGTTGATTGGATGTTTTCAGAGAACTATTTACGATAACTCCAAAATCTCTTTCTTGAGTGGTAATTTAAACCCCATAATTTTGTATGTATAGTTGGGATTATGATTCCCAATGTGCATTACTTTGCATTTATCAATATTGAATTTCATCTGCCATTTTCTTGCCCAGTCCCTCATTTTTTTAAGATCCCTTTGTAACTCTTCGCAGGCTGCTTTGGATTTAACTATCTTGAGTCATTTTGTATCATCCGCAAATTTTGCCACCTCACTGGTTACCCCTTTTTCTGGATCATTTATGACTATGTTGAAATACACTGGTCTCAACACAGATCGTTGGGGGACCGCGCTATTTACCTCTCTCCACTGTGAAAACTGGCCATTTATTCCTGTCCTTTGCTTCCTATCTTTTAACCACTGACTCATGAGAGAATCTTCCCTCTTCTCTCATGACAGATTCCTTTGGTTAAGAGCCTTTGGTGAGGGACCCTGTCAAAGGGTTTCTGAAAGTCCAAGTACACTATATACACTGGATCACCCTTCTCCACATTCTTGTTGACCCCTTCAGAGAATTCTAGTAGATTGGTGAGGCATGATTTCCCTTTACAAAAGCCATGTTGACTCTGACCCAACAAATTGTGTTCACCAACGTGTTTGATAATTCTGTTCTTTCCTGTAGTTTCAGCAATTTGCCTGGTACTGAAGTCAGGCTTACCAGGGATCGAATCTGGAGACTTTTTTAAAATTCACTGTCACATTAGCTATCTCATACAGAGTCTGATTTAAACCCCAGATTACATACCACAGCACTGCACATAAGTCTGTCTGGATGTCTCGTGAGAGCTGCAACCTTTACACCAGGCTGGCAATTTACCATGCGGTTCTCCCAGTCATCACAAACCCAACTGCTTATATGTCTATTGATTGAATCCCCCACTGCTATTACCTTGCTTTTCTTTGTAAATGGGGTTCCTGCCTCAGGAAGGATAGCTTCAGTGTGAGAGGACATCATGACTTCATCTGGAAGGTGGGTCCCAACTATGGGATCATCTCCCTCTGCTCTAGCTTGATGTTCTCCTTCCCCAAAACTTTCACCCTCCTCAGCAGCACAGAGGCTGCCAGACTGGGGGTGGAACCACTCTACTGCATCCCTAAAAGTCTCCTTTAGGTACCTCGCTGTCTCCCTTGGCTCCACCAGTTCAGCCCCTCTGGCCTCCTGGTTTCCGAGGGCCAGTAGCTCCTTGGGCCAAATGGTGCAGGCTTGATGCTGGCAAAGAAGAGTGAAGAGTATCTAGAGGTTCTCAGAGACTGGCAAGCCGAGAACACCTTCTGGTTCACCAACACCAGCGATATCGCCATGGTAACTATGGTCAGTTAATGGGATTGTTGTGCCCAGAGTTAACAAGAATCAGGAATTAACACCCTAGGAGTCAGGGGGAAGGGCTAGACCCAGGCGTGTGACTGACCCCATCCAGTTGGGCCAGAGCCCTGCCTATGGCCCGCTCCACCTCATAGACTTATAGACCTCAGATCATCTAGTCCAACCCCCTGCTCAAAGCAGGACCAACCCAACTAAATCATCCCAGCCAGGGCTTTGTCATGCCAGGCCTTAAAAACCTTTAAGGAAGGAGATTCCACAACCTTCCTGGGTAACCCATTCCAGTGCTTCACCACCCTCCTAGTGAAATAGTGTTTCCTAATATTCAACCTAAACCTCCTTCACTGCAACTTGAGACCATTGCTCCTTGTTCTCTCATCTGCCACCAGTGAGAACAGCCAA
>NC_133772.1:22542309-22553922 GCF_003597395.2 Chelonoidis abingdonii
ATAGTTACAAGGGTAGAGCAGTGTATGCATTGACTGAATAGAGTTAATACAAACTTAAAACACAAATGACTACAAATATTCTCTTATAACAATATTTAATACACCAAAATGTAGCATTTAGTATATAGAGTATATAGGAGAAAGTATAGAGAGAGTAAACTAGGAGTGACATCTTGTTTATATATATTGATAGATATTAAGTCATATGTGTGTTTTAAAGTCTTATATTAACTCTAATTAGCTAATGATGAGAGACTCCCCACTACACCCCTGTACATATTCCCAAAGTAAAGAACTTCTTTTTTTTTTAAATTGATTTTATTTGTTGTGTTGTAGTTGTCTGCAAGTTAGTGCAATGTGATGGGGTGGCGAGACATCACTTGTCACTTTCGCGATTACGGCCTTAACCAATAGGAGTCCACATATGTCCACGTGCACCTGGTAAAATAACAGGCCTGCAATTGTCTTCCATTTCAGTTAGCACATCCATCCGCCCGGGCAACGCCCGAGCAGAGGTTTTGCTGGTGGTTCCTGAGCTAAAAGAGTCTAAAAACTATAATAGTTAGTGGCTGGTGAAGAAAACGCTTCAGGTTGCAAGGCGTTGTCTGTTGCACCTTCCCCAAATCCACGAGGAAATATCACAAGAACTGGACAATCTGCTCAGATACGTACGAGCTCCCAAAAATCTATCCACCAGAAAAAATCAAAGTACCCTATAAAGCCGCCGACCGAGTAATTCTAATCTACAACCTGCACAGATACCACACGACCGAAATGTACCTCTAAGGACGGCCCCATCACTCGCGGGGCATGGGCAAAACTCTCACTGAAAGGACTGTTCGAATATATTGACATCCTACTCAGACTTATGCCACCAGCACCAGCCTCATCTCCGTGACCACTGTGATTTCTGAGGAAACTACAACGCATATGCGGCCCACCTCCCAGATATTAATATCCACATCTATTAGCCACCTAACGAGCACACTCAGCGACCCATAAGATATTAGCGAGCCGAGAGCAGACGTAAGTCAGAATACAAGCTGTTAAGTAACAATCCTATGAATCCTACAGCACAGCCTTGCTGCGACTCGGCCTTTATACCACACACAAAACTATTTTCAAGTTGATGACAAACAGACCTCCAGATCAGTGCACTGCTAATGGGCACCGCATAAGGCCCCAACAATACGCAATATATGTATGCGCTGAAGGAAAACAGTCTCTCAGACTCTCTCGTCACGACAGCCATGAAATAGCCATGCTAATATCTAACCTACGCTACATTGATGACATCTCATCATTAACTGGACCACATGGCTAAATAATCTAGAAGATAATTCCATACCACGATTATCAACAATCCACACCCACCGCATCAACCCACCTGGACCCAACTGCTACAGCGGAGGTCCACTTCTCTAGACACACGGTGCAAATAAGCGCAGTGGTCACATTAACACGACTCTAGATATCGAACCTATCCGACCGCGTCACACCTACCTTCATGACCTCCAGCTCCCACCCGGGCAAATCACACGATCCATGTCTACATATATCGATCAGCCCAAGCACGATGCACAAAGTCCGCCATCAGCAGCTCTACGACCCCTCACAGAGACCAACACTCTAAACAAAATCTAACCACCAACATTCTCAAAACTACAATACCCTCCGCACTAGGAATTAGAAACAGATCAAAACAGAGTAGCACAGACCTACACCCAGAATCCTCTTCAAGCTGCAAAGACAAACCCCAAGAAAGAAACTAACAGGACTCCACTGCCCATCGACACTCCAGAGCCGCCCGCATTGCTTACAAACCTCCAGACAGCGATCACAGCGGATCTACAAGACCCAGTCCTGGAGAGACTTGATCGCCAGTAATCGATTGTAGTCATCGTTGGGTGGACAGGCCTGATCCTGCCATCACAGACCAACTGCAACCTGAACGCTATTCTCAAACCAGCAATGCAGCAGCCGTACAATAGTACGTGCATAAAGCTCAGGAACAATCCAATGCATACAACGTCGACAAAATCTGCCCACATATCTACACACAGACACCATCAGAGACATAACCAACACATGACCATCACTGGTTCATTCACGACCGCACTTCCCAAGTCGAAGATATACGCATCATATACCAGCACAACTTGCAGCGCGAGGCTACGCTTAATACATTCGGACGCAAACTGAACAAAGACAGTCAACATCCGAAAAGATAAAGGACACAAATCAATCACGAAGCACATAACCTATCAAAACCTATGGAGAAGCACTCAACCTTCCGGCGCACAACTATAGCAACCTTAAGTGCAATCATCACTAAGCGCCCAAGCCAACCACGCCGAGGTATAACTAACACACCCCAAGACCATCACTGCGAAAAGAACGTCTGGTATCCCCAATTCATCTGCACTGAGAGAAAGTGACACATCAGTCGAGAGCGTCACACACAACACACCGCGGTAAGATACTGTCTCTCTCAAGTACCAGACACCAGTCCCACCGTTCACTACACTCTACTGCTAAACAGCCACCCGCCCTGACTGAACAAACCTCGGGTAATATCTAGCTTCTTGCTAGCATAGTATGAACCTCTGCCACCGAAATTCCACTACCTCGCACGAATGGTATACAACGACCACGAGAACTCAACCTCCGTGCGAAATCCGGTTCTGATATCCTAGAAGGTGCACAGGATCTCTCGGTCCACAATCCAGAAACTAACACGACAGCGGCTACCCCTCCATAACCTGGAAAGTAAATCAGGTCAACCGTGCAGCTTTGATCATAGACCTCCTGCGAATCCACAAAGAGACAATAACACAAAACAGACCCACAGCTATCCTTCTGCTGTGCCTCATCTGTACTTCTAGCCACCCGAACATCCTACTGCACTCAGACCACAGACGTGGAGGTCTGAGGAGGAGGGACTACTCAGATGGTTCTCTGAAACTGATGCTGCTGGCAAAAAGCTGTGGCGGCCTCAGCCTTCGACTGTGGGATAGCCATTCTCTTAACTGCGCAGCAGAGAGTCAGTCTGTAGAGAGTTAATGGGTATTGAACGAGTGCATTACGTGAATAGTGAAGAAGAGAAAATGCACCTATCCTAGAAGAAACAGACTAATGTCTTCCCCAATCACTAGTATGGATAACCCAATTGACTTTCAATCAAAAGATCAATAGGTAGTCCCAATGGGTGGAAAACTGCTTCCCTTGCTGCCACGTAGATTCAAAAGGACACCGAGTTGCGTAGTGCGATTCACCCAATGACCCATAGGAGTTTGAAACAGCGGAGAGTACTTAATGAAGGTCCCCAGTCATATGGATCTTGGATATATAGATCTCCGCGCTGGAACTCAATAGGGGCACTTCTCGTCACGAGGCTTCGCTTAGACCAAAAATAAACATAACACTACGAAACGAGTCAGCCACACTCCTCTGCTGAGAAAACCGAGGTAGAGGCACAGGACGGGCAGTTGCCTTTGTCCTGAGAACAGTCACCGCACATAGCGTAGAGATTGTGCGTAGCGAGTATATGAGACGGATCACGAGAGCACATCAAGGAGGGGATCCATTTCCGAAGGAACCGACGGCGCTTATATCGTGGTCTCTGTGCATGAAAAAAAACAGAGCACTTTTGCTTGTCTAAGTGAGCTCAAAGCTTATCTGAAAAGGAAATAGGAAGGTTGGTATCTGGAGGACGGAATAACGCGGCACAAACTACCGTCATAAGAGGCACACAGCTGCTGAACTTGATGACAAAAAGAAGTTCTAAGGAACGTTTTACAAAATATTGTACGGACGACTTATATCCCTCCTACTCCCCTCAACCATTGGGTCCTTCTCAACACTCCACAGATGAATCAGCCAATCCACAGCCTTTCGGTGGAAAGGGAGAAGTGGTGATTTATCCTGACTTAGTCGAACGCCGCATTTGAACGCTTCGCACGAAAATACTTATCGATAAAACAGGCAAAACAAATTTGGGCGTACTCATCAATAAAGGTGGTGACACCATCTAACTGCGCTGATAACCCCGTGACTCATAAGTGTTATAATCTCCAAAACCCTGGCTGGATCCAAGGCTATATCCAAACAATAGGCTATTTCCTGCATTGGTTCTTTTGTGGGGAACACCAAGCAGCTTCTGCTCAATAGCCTCTACTAAATGATAGAGAACTTATAGATGTTGCATAGAAAAGTAGCTTATTAAGTGCGCCCGGCATGATATCACTGCACCGAAATACGATGACGCGGATTGAGCAAGATGCGGCTTCATAGAGTGTGGCAGCGAACGACGTCACAATCAGCGAGGAGAGACAGGATAATTCCTAGACAAAATTGAGAAATGGTCCTGAGGAACCATGAAGTTTCAATAAAAGACAAAAATCAAAGTGCATCCACTTAGGACAGAAACAAATTTCACACACATTACAGAAATAGGAAGAGACTGTACAAGAAGGATAATGGCAGAAAGAGATCTAAGGGTCAAGTGGACCAGCAACAAATATAAGTCACAATAGTGATACTGTGCAAAAAAAGCAAACGTGAATTCGGAGCATTAAAGGTGGTTGTAAACAAGAACACGAGAGTCATCTTCCGCTCACTCTGTGCTGTAGCCCCAATGGAGTCAGTTCGCACCGCAATCCAAAGAAATGTGGAAGAAATGGACGAGGGTCCAGAGAAGAGCACAAGGATCAAGTCTGAGAACATTGAACCTATAATGGAAGGCTGAAAGAATGGTTTCTATTTGGAAAAGAAAAGACGGTGAGCAGAGACAGACATATAGCAGTACAGTATAAAAGGTGTGATCAGGCCGGAGGAGAACTTGCTTCACACTTAGCCCTAATGATAAACAAACATCAATGGGCCTAAACTAGCACAGCACGATTTTAGGCTATTGCGGCAGCATTTATCCACACATAGTCATCCCATAGACTCTCAGTCTGTACGAAAGTAAAACTACTGTGTGAAAATCAACAAGCGAGATCTCGCGTAAGCGACAGATCTTGGGCGAATAATGCGATTTAGCGACATTATAACACGCTGGCTTCAGAACTCAAATGACTACAATGACTGGAGTCTAGAACAGTAATTAGTCTGCCATAGGACAGGGACGGCTCAATGACCTGCATCTTGATACTGGAGCGACCAATTGCAGATCTCTAAGTGCAAGGGAGACTATTAATTACTGCATAAATGTCAATCGCTCATACCGTTAGCCAAGGCATACTGGGCCTGCATTATGTTCCAAAGTGTCGATAACCACCAGATATAACTTGTGTTCACTAGCGACTTTCGTGTTACAACGACATCCCTTATCGAATGCTAACTTCACCTCACTGATTCCTCGACACTGACCATCTATATGAAAGGCAGCACACCTTAGATCGCGAAAGACTACTAGCACCCTCGTAGCGAAAATACTTGAATAGACAATATGATACACATCCACATCATTACATGTCTAGATTCAGCCCTTTGCGTTCTACTAACACAGACATGCCGAATTATGCTTCGATGAGTAATGTCCTCTGCAGTCACCTCTACTTTGTAGGAACAGCCTAACTATAGCTATGATTAGTAACAATATCTAAGAGTTAAACAGTCTTTAGCTTAACCAAATTTCAGACACTGATACAGTATTATAATAACTGCTGTAAGTGCAGCAGCAGGATAATTTATTATATCACTAATCCCAAAAAATTACCATAACTACGAGCACAAAGCTATAGAATGTAATAGCAAAATAATGCTGCTATGTATAATCGATTTGAGGTCAATCTCACACTGTAATCGTTAATATCAAGCGTACTAGGTCTTAGACTTATATCTCTCTACACACTATAAATATATTTCTATTATATACACAACACCATTTGCGCCACAATGAGACTATACATACAGTCTAAACATTAAACCATACTGAAAGCTATATATTGCTATAATATAATGTCTAACAGAAGATATACGAACTATGGGTGTGATGTGTGGTGTGTGGGGTGTGTGCGAGCTACAGAGACTAGAGATAAACAACAGCAGATACGCACAATGAATAATAACAAAACACCACCAACTCGTTACGCGATCAGCTGGCCAACTCTTACCAAGTCATGGAATTGAGTGGACCGTCCTTTATGGGCGCACCAAGGCGATTAGATCTGTACCAAAATCCCAGTGAAACCACAATTACCATTTATAACTGAACATTCCTATAATCTCATAATCTGGAACGTAGAATACTCTCAATAGGTCATATTTTAAGAGTGGCAGTTACACAATAGACAGACGGAGTTTATCGCAGGCAATTTCCCGAACTCCATTACTATCCTTGTCGTCGACAGCCCGAGTTGAAGTTAGGCACTCAACAAATGGGAAACCCGGGGTCTTAAACACTCCTGCTCCAATGACTATTTTAAGTGTGCACAACTAAGAGAGAACCGATTCCCTTTAGGAGTTGGGGCGTACGCACGCTAATCCAGGCGACCATCTTCCGCCTCGAGGCAATTTTTCATGTTGCCTCGGATTGTTCAGGTTCCTCAGCTCGTCGCCTCACTAATGCTCTCAGACACTGAGCACGGCCTTCAAACGGTCCCACCAGAGAAGAAGTTAAAAAGCGCCAGTGAAAGCACGTGAGCGCGCGAACGAGCGAGCGGCATGGATCGAGAGCTGTCCACTCCTAACATCTGTGACAAGGGCACGGATGATTCATGCCACGAGCTCATTTGGTTAAACGGCGAGCGAGGCGCGAGAGCGATAGGAGAGAGAGCGCGCGGAGTGCATCCCTAAGAGGCCGCGCGACGGCGCGGCTGTGAGCCAGCCTGCCATCTCCCCGCCGTGCGACGGGAGGCGCGAGAGAGCGAGCAGCGAGGCGCGCGCGCGCGAGGCGGCGACCTCGGCGCGAGCGCCAGGCGAGTTTGCCGATCCCATGTGAACTCATCTAGTACAGATCCACCTGAGTTCCATGACCTGTACACAAGGTCCCACTCTAGGAACATGAATCCGGTCTTTGGTTGCCCATGGCTCACCCCTACGCCGCACGTTGCATTCAGCGAGCAACGTGGTGCAAGTATATTCGATAGAGAGCAACAGACACCCACCCGATCGGTGGTCTCAAAAATGGTCAGTGATTCTGGTAAGTAATCTTAATCCATCCACATACTGGGTAAATTTGGACCATAATTGATTAATTACTCTCACTGATGATTTTGCCAACGCCCTTATTAATCCAACTCATGAATCATCTACCTTCGAACTTACCGCAGTCCAGCATGCAATGTGTAGACCTTTCATCTGCTAGACTGACAAAAGCCGATATCATAATATTTGTTTCCCCAGGACACATACCTCATAGACAGCTGAACTCAAGTTCACCCTCGCCTGCAACCAACTCTCTTTGTCAAGCTGAATAGATCGAGCTTTCTTGATCTCTACACTATTGCTCTCTCCACCAGCATGTCCCGTTTAAGGGAACAGTCTGCATTGTAGGGTTCTTTTCTTATATAAGGGTCTATTACTCCCAAACTTCCTGTCCTGTCGCCCATCACCCTAGTACTACTTAGAGAGCACTGAGTTACGCACACGTTGTGCATAACTGACGTTCTTATCTCGAGATGGTGTCCCCTGTGAGGCCGTCGCCCAACTTTAGGTGTCGGTAGCAAGACCACCGCTCCGTTTGATCGGAAACTTCTGCCATGCTACCACAAGGCCCTGTCACCCCGCCTACTCGCGGTATCACGCTCGAGACACTAGAACCTGTTCACTCACACTCACGAGGGTCAATGTCACTAGACACGCCATGCAGCGGAAGGCGCCTATACCTATCCCCTCCTCAAGTTGCTTCTTCTCTAGACAACGAGCGCGACCCACAACTCTCAATAGAAAGCGGGGAGCAGCCACACGAGCTCCTACGACGTCAGCTCCGGTTACCTCTAGCACCCACAGGAGACACTGCTTGATCACGTCGCGAGAAGACATGCCTCGCACCACGTTACCACCGCGAATACCACCAGCTTGCACGTCATGCCCCACTCCTCTTCTCTCCGGAGATTCCCTGGGGTGACTCCACTTTGGTGACTTCAAAGCAGTTGTAAATCAGGAGATAGGGACTTCGGATCTGGCAAATCCGTAAACGAATACTAAGCGCCTGACCAAATCGAGTGTCAGAAGGTAGAGCCTTGATAAGGCATAGTGAGTTAACGAATGATATGGTGGAGGACCAGGTGCCAAGCCCTACAGAGAGTCCTGACAAGGGTACTCTGCGTAGGAAGGCTAAGAAGAGAGGTAGATACTAGTCCAGTGAATGGTTTCTGACATGCCAGGTTGTAGATTCCTATCGATAAGAGACGTATGACACTCAGAAGATCCAATCTCGAAAGAACTCTGACCAGAGAAAATATGCGCATTGCCTTGGAACGGGTTCCACGATTAGAGACAGAAAGAGTCCAGAGAAGCCTTTGAGAAGGGTCGTGTTTCGTCAGATAAAAGGACAAAGGCCCCTACGCACATCAGGTGCTGTGCATCGTGGCCATCCAACGAGTTATAGCGTGTGGATTTCATGGAAGAGAAAATATGTCACAATGTATTGAGTTTCATTGAAGGTGAAAAGGAGCATGGACTTTATGGAAGAAATAAGTTGTGAGGTTGTAAAATGAACAGAGACAAATTCTGTCCTTGAAAAGAAGAGGGCACATGGTGGACCAGCAGCAAGAGCTGCCTATTCGGCCTGCCCTGCTGGCGGAAGATAATGCCACCAAAAAGACCCAATAAAACTTTAAATTGATTAATTTTAGTTGTGTGTGTGTCTGCAGTTTGCATCGTGGCCCATACTGTCCTTGCATCCCTTACCAATACAGTCCATTGCCACGTGCAGCCTGGTAAATAACAGGCCTGCATTTCCTTTCACCCCTGCGAATACGTGGCAATTTACAAGTGAAAAGGAGGTAGGGCAGCTGTGCAACCAATTTGGTCTACCAGTGACAGGAATTGTCAATGCCTAGCGTGACTTTCGACTATGCTGGTCAGAAGTGCCAGCTGAGCTGAAACCTCTGCTCAGCTCCACGCGTGTGATTTCATGCAGCATGGCTGAGTGTGAGCGTGGATTTAGGCCTTGGCTACACTTGAGAGTTACAGCGCAATAAAGCCACCAACAGCGCGGTAACTCACTCCCCCCGTCCACACTGGCAAGGCACATACAGCACTGTATCTCCCTGGCTACAGTGCTGATTGTACTCCACCTCCCCAAGAGGAATAAAGAGTATTGCGCTGCTGCTGCGCTGGGGTGCCAGTGTAAAGAGGGAATAATCTTACTACGCTGTAACTGACCTCTGGAACCTTCCCATAATGCTTTTAAGTGAAGGTCCCAGTCTTTGTTTTGTTGTGAACTCTGGGCTCCCAGAGCTGCTTATCAAAAAAACAAACACAGCCACTGTCTGCTGTGAATGAGCAAACAGGCAGGGAGCTGCCTTTGGAACGCCCACAGCTAGTGTTTGCTTGAATAGAGGGAGAGGGAGGAGGGGTCCATTTCTGGGAGCGGCTGCTTATCTGGTCTGTGATGAAAAAAACAAAGAGCTGCTGTTTGCTTTCAGTGAGTCAGAGAGGGGTGGAGGAGGGGGTCGGAACTTGCAAGGCAGCTGCTGACACAGTGTTGGCTTCAAAAATTCACTCTCTCTCCTCCCCATGCTCCATATCACACTCTACCCCACTCCACTCTTTTGAAAAGCACTTTGCAGCCACTTAAATGCTGAGATAGCTGCCCATTATGCACCGCTCCCAATGCCGCTGCAGATGCTGCAAATGTGGCCACGACATCGCGCTGGCAGCTATCAGTGTGACCAGACTGCAGCGCTTTCCCTGCTCAGCTCTACGAAGACAGGTTTAACTCCCAGCGCTGTACAGCTGCAAGTGTAGCCATACGCTCAGCCACATGACTATGATTGTGAATGGCAAATGTAGCAAGGGGCTTATTCTGCATATGTCATCGCTCATGTTTAGCAAGCTATATGGGCCTGCATTTTCCATGTGTCATCCTCAGCTGTGCCAGCACTTGGTTCAGACATCCTTGTTCTCCCTCTGATTCACAGACACATAAATACAAGATGGAGAAAGACGCTTTGTGGAAATACTTGTAGAAAATAGATAAATGCATTACAGCAGGCCTTTGCTACTCCAGCCCGTTATGCCTTGATGTATTTTGTGTTACTTGTGTAGCCTACTAGCTAGTTTCAATTTAAGATAAACATTTATTATTTCAGCCTGATACAGTAATGTCTGTAGTGCAGCAGCATGATTTATTTTGTATTTTCATTAGCCTATACGCTAAAGTAAAAAGAAAATGTGCTATGCATTCATTGGGTTTTTACCACTGTACTGTACACTACTGTCTAGAGTTATATCTTTTACATATTCTACTGTATACACATACATTTCAGCACAATGGTTTCAACAGTTAAATTAAATTGAATAGCTACTATAGGTGTCAAAGTGTGTGTGTGTGTGTGTGTGTGTGTGTGCGGCGCGTGCACAATTAAAAAAAAAACCATACCTTGTTATTTGGACAGCTGGGCCTATCTCCAGCCATGCTGGTTTAGCCAGGATTACTGTATAACGCAGAAATTCAGTAGACAAATAAAATTGAATTCTATAATGCAGTTTAAGCAAAATCAATATTTTAAGTGCGCATTCCAGACTTCAGAATTTCGACCAAACAACACTGTCTCTAGCCCAGTTGTAGGGCACCCAAATGGGAGACCCGGGTCTAAACTCTGCTCCAATGACTATTTTAATGTGTTTCACAAAAAGAGAGATACCGTTTTATTCCCTGTTAGGGTGGGGCTTAGCCACAATCCTCTCCATCAGCATTTCCTGTTGATGGTTAGGTTAGCCTCCCCACTCTAGCTTCATAGAGTTCAAGGCCAGAAAGGGACCACTGCGATCACTAGTCAGATCCCCTGCATGACACAGGCCAAGAACCTGCCCCAGAATCATCCTAGCGGCAGGTCTTTGAAAAAAAAAAAGAAAAAAACATCCCATCGGGTTCAAAAATGGTCAGTGATGGAGAATCTATCACCACCCTGGTAATTGTTCAAGATTAATAACTCTCACTGTGATTTTTTATGCCTTGATTTCCAGTCTGAATATTCTACCCTTCAACTCCAGCCCGGGCATGTTAAACTTTCGACTGCTAGACTGAAAAGCCAATTATAATATTTGTTTCCGCAGGAACATACCTATAGACAGTGAATCAAGTCACACCCTCAACCCTCTCTTTGTCAAAGCTGAATAGATCGAGCTTCTTGAGTCTCTCACTAATCTCTTCACCAGATGTCTCCGAATTTTTATAGGGACAGTCCTGATTGTAGGGTCTTTTTCTTATATAGGGTCCTATACTCCCAACTCCTTCCTGTCTGATTCAACGCCTATCACTAAGAGGAGGTACCACCTTGTGCAGGTAACGACGTTCTTCTAGATGAGTGTCCCTGTGGGTGCTTCCACTTTAAGGTGTCGGTGCAACCCTGCGGCCTTTGAATCGGAGATTTTTACAGGCAGTATCCTACCGGTGTTTGGTTTGCAACTGATGCTTAGACCTGTCACTTCCTCTGA
>NC_133772.1:22554022-22555419 GCF_003597395.2 Chelonoidis abingdonii
TGCCCTACCTCCTTTTCCCTTTATCTAAGGCCTTTGCTACACTTGAGAGCTACAGCACAATAAAGCCACCAACAGCGCTGTAACTCACTCCCCGTCCACACTGGCAAGGCACATACAGCGCTGTATCTCTGTGACTACAGCGCTGATTGTACTCCACCTCCCCGGGAGGAATAAAGAGTATTGCACTGCTGCTGCCCTGGGGCACCAGTGCAAACAAGGAATAACCGTAGTACGCAGTGACTGATCTCCGGAAGCTTCCCATAATCCTTTAACTGCAGGTTCCGCTCTTTGTTTTGTTGTGAACTCTGGGCTCCCGGAGCTGCTTACCAAAAAAACCAAACACAGCTCCTGTTTGCTGTAAATGAGCAGAGGCAGGGGGCTCCCTTTGGAAGGCCCACAGCTATTGTTTGCTTGAATAGAGGGAGAGGGAGGGGGGGTCCATTTCGGCAAGCGGCTGCTTATCTGGTCTGTGAGGAAAAAACCAAAGAGCTGCTGTTTGCTTTTAGTGAGTCAGAGAGGGGTGCGGGAGGGGGTCGGAACTTGCAAGGCAGCTGCTGACACACTATCAGCTCCAAAAATCCACTCTCTCTCCCCCTCACGCTCCCTGTCACACTCCATCCCACCCCACCCCTTTTGAAAAGCACTTTGCAGCCACTTGAACACTGGGATAGCTGCCCATAATGCACCGCTCCCAATGCCGCTGCAGATGCTGCAAATGTGGCCATGACAGTGCACTGGCAACTGTCAGCATGGCCAGACTGCAGCGCTTTCCCTGCTCAGGTGTACGAAGACAGCTTTAACTCCCAGCACTGTACAGCTGCAAGTGTAGCCATACCCTCAGCCACATGACTATGATTGTGAATGGAAATGTAGCAAGGGGCTTATTCCGCATATGTCATCACTCACGTTTAGCAAGCTACATGGCCCTTCATTTTCCATATGGCATCCTCTCAGCTGTGCCAGAACTTGGCTCAGACGTCCTTGTTCTCTCTCTGATTCACAGACACAGAAAATACAAGATGGAGAAAGACGCTTTGTGGAAATACTTGTAGAAATTAGATAAATGCATTACAGCAGGCCTTTGCTACTCCAGCCCGTTATGCCTTGATGTATTTTGTGTTACTTATGTAGCCTACTAGCTAGTTTCAATTTAAGATAAACAATTATTATTTCAGCCTGATACAGTAATGTCTATAGTGCAGCAGCATGATTTATTTTGTATTTTCATTAGCCTATAGGCTAAAGTAAAAAGAAAACACGCTACGCATTCATTGGGTTTTTACCACTGTACTGTACACTTTTACATATTCAGTTACCTTTTACATATTCTACTGTATACACAGTAATGGCATTTCAGCACCATGATTTCATCTGTTAAAATAAATTGAATAGCTACT